>NW_010418633.1:0-280 GCF_000710305.1 Buceros rhinoceros silvestris
CGGGACACAATGCTGGTTTCTCTCTTGCTCTGATCAGCTTTCTCCCCCAGCCTTGAATTTCTTCTTCCCTAATGCTTTGCTCGGTGTTTTTCTACAGACCAAATGTTATGAGCAGAGGACGCACCCCGAGGGGAAGAGCCTCTGAGCTGCACCCCCGGGGGTGCTCATAGACACGGGGATGCTCATAGACACGGGGATGCTCACAGAAACAGGGATGCTCACAGACACGGCCTCGCTCCTGCGTGAGCATCCCACTGCTGCAGGACTCCTGACTCTTGCA
>NW_010418633.1:447-821 GCF_000710305.1 Buceros rhinoceros silvestris
CTTACACCAGGGACCAAATCCAGCTCCCACAGCACCTTCCAGACCCGCCAGTGGGAGCAGAAGCGGCAGAAGGATCAGCCACCGTTTCCTACCCCCAGGCACCCGGGTAAAGCCAATCTCACGGCTGCAGCCTTACATCAGGCAGCCGCAGCCATGCTGTGGGCACCCATGGGGCCATTTCATCTAAAATTGCTTCAACCCAGCTCAGCACAAGCTGTCTCTGTAGATGAACCGAACCATACGGAGAAAAGGTATGGCACTGCTCCGCACGTTGTGTAAGAACAAATTAAGAAATAAAAAAGCTCATGTCCATCCTGAAGAGAGAAATTTGTTTTCCATTTTCCCCTGCTTTCACCACCCCTCCACGGCAGCTG
>NW_010418633.1:1031-2445 GCF_000710305.1 Buceros rhinoceros silvestris
TGCCTGCTCGTAGGCCGCCGGGGCCGGGAGGAACAGATGGTTCCTAATTGGCACTTGTGCTGCCCCGGAGTTTGCATCGCTGAAAAGTCTTGCTTTGCTGTTCGTCTCGACGCTGAAAGCGAGACCCCACCGCGGGTGTGACAGCTCAACCTACAGAACGGCCGTGGCTGCTCCTGTCCCCATTCCCCACCGCGAGCTGCTGGTTTCCGTACAAAGGCGGCAGCGCCGATACCAGTTTGGGGGTGTGGGTGGGATGGGGGGGGGTCACGCCTGGCTTGCTGGCGATCGCTGGGATGCTGCCATAATCCGGTGATATATTTTAATCCCATTACGTTGCCATGTGCTTGCTCGTAGTCCGCCGGGACCGGGAGGAACAGATGGTTCCTAATTGGCACTTGTGCTGCCCCGGAGTTTGCATCGCTGAAAAGTCTTGCTTTGCTGTTCGTCTCGACGCTGAAAGCGAGACCCCACCGCGGGTGTGACAGCTCAACCTACAGAACGGCCGTGGCTGCTCCTGTCCCCATTCCCCACCGCGAGCTGCTGGGTTCCGTAAAAAGGCGGCAGCGCCGATACCAGTTTGGGGGTGTGGGTGGGATGGGGGGGGGTCACGCCTGGCTTGCTGGCGATCGCTGGGATGAGGGTGCGGTGGGGGCTGCCCTGGCCGCTCACCCAGAGGCAAATCAACATTTCCCTTTTCCCAGATATGTTCGAGTAAAGGGTGGGATGCAACGCCCTGTCCCGCATCACAGGACAGCACGGGGTGCTGGGGACTGAGCCCTGCGCAGGAGGCTCCTCACCCTCCGCTGCAGCCCACTGGTGGTTTCCCAGCACATACCTAGGGTGCGGTGGGGGCTGCCCTGGCCGCTCACCCAGAGGCAAATCAACATTTCCCTTTTCCCAGATATGTTCGAGTAAAGGGTGGGATGCAACGCCCTGTCCCGCATCACAGGACAGCACGGGGTGCTGGGGACTGAGCCCTGCGCAGGAGGCTCCTCACCCTCCGCTGCAGCCCACTGGTGGTTTCCCAGCACATACCTTTGGCTTTTCATGTTATCAAAGCATTATCTGCGCTGAGAGTTTCATAACCAAGCGCTGGGAAATCACGCCGAGGGCTGGTGGTGCGGGGGGCCCGAGCAGCGCCGCTGAGCCCTGACCGCTGCTGTAATCCCCTGATACATTTTAATCCCATTATGTCTCCATGTGGCTTTCCAATTCTGGCCTTTGAAGAAGCGATGTTTCTTAATTAGCATTTCAAGTGGACAGGAGTTTGACTCCCGGGAAGCGGGCGAGGAGGTTGTCCAGCTTTCCCTCCTTCCCTTTCCCTCCTCACACTCATGTCAGGAACAAAAGCACACAGCAGGCAAGCACGTGGGAGCCCGGCATCCTGGAGCAGAGCGTCCACCAGCTCCGGCCA
>NW_010418633.1:2515-3096 GCF_000710305.1 Buceros rhinoceros silvestris
GAGCGTCCCCCAGCTCCGGCCACGGCGCAGCACAGAGCCCCGGGTACCACGGCGTGATCAAGGCGCGTTTATCTCACCAGTTGCTGACAAGGACTGGTGTTACTCCTGGTGATCAGCAGAACCCTGCCACTGACCCTGTAAGGCGGGAGAAGCTGCTCTCTGGGCTGGCACCAGTCCAGCGATGCTGACGGGTCCTGAGCCAGCGTCCAGCAGCCACCAGCCCTGGCTTAGTTCCTTCCCGCTTCTAATCCTGTGTTTTGGCTGCAGCGTTCAGAGCCTCAGATGGAAAAATGACTTGACACCCACCACCCCCCTTCAGCACCAGTATTAAAACCCGCTCACTGCCAACAGAGGTGATTTTACAATCGAACTAGGACATTCTGCTCGCTGTGTGGCACCGTGCCAGCGCCCGGTGTGACACACACACACCCACACACACACACCCAGCTCCCGGCCATGGCACGGGCGCACCTCCCAGCAGGTCCCCTTGGTAAGGACCCACCACACAGCAGGTCCCCTCTCTTGCAGCAGCTGCTTTTTCTCCCCAGATGTTTTCTCTAGTCAAAACAGGGGGAAAAGAA
>NW_010418633.1:3260-3614 GCF_000710305.1 Buceros rhinoceros silvestris
GCCGGTCCCACTGCTCCCCATTGCCCCAGGACAGCGGGAGCCCGGCGTCCCTCACTGAGGCAGGGAGAGGCTCCCCTCTTCGCTGGAGAAGTAACGCCGGGTGATTTCACTCTTGTCCCAGCTTTTGCATCAATCAGAGATGAGAGTTCTGCCCTGCTCCACATGCCGACACTGAGCACTGATAAATCGCAAATCTGCCCTGGAAACCACAGGGCTTCAATAATACACGCTGGGCTCCTGCTTGGTTTTCCTTCCCTCCTTAAACCTGTGGAGTCTGGGGCTGGGGTCTGTGCGTGTGCACACGAACATGAGCCAGAGGCTCAATTTCATTTAAAGCAGGAAAAAAAAATCGAT
>NW_010418633.1:3729-4002 GCF_000710305.1 Buceros rhinoceros silvestris
AGGAGCCAGAGACTCAATTTCATTTAAAGCAGGAAAAAAAAATCGATGCTAAGAGTCTCATGGAGTCACGTGGCTCCAGAAACCGGAGAATTAACAATAACGACAATTTTCAGAGGACAAAAATCTCCGTCGCAATTCAGCCCGGGCTTTGCGTTATTTTTATTCCTGCGTGAATAACTCCGACGAATCGCTGTGGCGCTTTCCCCTGCGGGCACAGCCCGGGCTCGCGGGGGCTCTTCATCCCCCTCCCGGGGGGACTAACCCTCCGGGGGT
>NW_010418634.1:0-411 GCF_000710305.1 Buceros rhinoceros silvestris
GACGGGGACTGGAAGGAATCCTGAAGCTGTGCTGGGGTAGAAGTTACACCAGGTGAGCTGAGAGTCCCCCGAACCTGTGAGCCCCCGCTGCCCCCCAGGAAGGAAGCACACCCCAGGAGCTGGGCAGCCGCCGCAAGCCCCCACCTCCCCATCCATGGCAGGTCCTGTGCCTCTCCCACCCCTGCCACAGGCGATGGCATCAAAACCACCTCCACCTCGGGCCGGGTCAGCCCCATCAGCAGCTCCACCCCACGCATCTCCTGGTGTAAGGCAGTACGGAGCTCCTCTGCCAAAAATAAATAAACGTTTCCAACAACTCCATTTTTTAAACCAGCTACGAGAAACTTCAGCTGCTGCCTCAGGCAGCTGGAGCTCAGGGACTGCTGAAACCTCCGCTGCGATGGCTCCCCC
>NW_010418634.1:525-998 GCF_000710305.1 Buceros rhinoceros silvestris
GTACTGCTGACCCCTCCGCTGCGATGGCTCCTCCCTTGTTAAAGAC
The DNA here is from genome assembly GCF_000710305.1 of Buceros rhinoceros silvestris. Taxonomy (NCBI): domain Eukaryota; kingdom Metazoa; phylum Chordata; class Aves; order Bucerotiformes; family Bucerotidae; genus Buceros; species Buceros rhinoceros. Next base: position 572 of record NW_010418634.1, read on the forward strand.
CATACAAGGGCAGTTCTTTGTCCCTCGTCTCACTAATGAAGAGGCTCCACGGCTGGTTGCCCTGGCCAGAAACTTAATTTAGTTTATGTCACGTCTTCAAAACTGTTTCAAGCTCCAACAATGACGAGGAGCTCACAGGTGCTCAAAACCCTTGGCAGCAGAGCAGACACAACCTCCCGGAGATGCCGTCTGACCACAAGCGTGCTCACCTGACAGGACACGCCTTCTACCCAGGCTGTTTTCTAGAAAGGCAAAATAAATCCTAATTAGTGAATGTCAATGGAAATACCGCGGCCATCCCGCAGGCTGCAGGGCAGAGCATGGGCTCTGAGCAGGAGAAGACCGGGGAGCAGCTCAGCAGCTTGTGTGAGCCTCTTGCTCAGTAATGAGGGTGGTGAGCCCCTGGCCCAGGTTGCCCCGCGCGGTG
>NW_010418634.1:1097-1928 GCF_000710305.1 Buceros rhinoceros silvestris
CCAGAGAGAAGGAAGAAATTTTTTACACTGAGGATGGTGAGCCCCTGGCCCAGGCTGCCCCGAGAGGTGGGAGCAGCCCCATCCCTGTCCCCATCCCAGGTCAGGTTGGCCCTTGGGGCTCTGAGCCCCCTGCTCTGGGTGCAGATGTCCCGGCTCCCTGCAGGGGGTGGGACATGGGGACATGAAGAAAAACTCCTCTCAAGGAGAAAAACTGCGCTCCATGGTAAGTTCTGGGTAGCTCATGTGTCGGTGGATACGGATCGGGTGGGGTTGCCCAGAGGCTTCAGCGGCACCCAGCAGCAGCCAGTGTTCTATCGGACCAGCCGTCTGGTGGGCTTGAACCTGCAGCTCCCTGAGAGTCTGGAGCAGCGAGAAGCTGGTAAGTCCAGTCGAGGTGACCTCCAAGAAAAAGTGGGATTTAGGCTGGAGACAGCGAGGGGGTGTGTGTAGGAGGGTGAGTTGTGTTTCCAACCATGAAGACCCTGGAGCACTGCTGAAGATTCCTGAAGGCTGTAAAACCCCATCCCAGAACCCGTTCACAGAGGTTAGACAAACATCGTTACACTAACATGGGTGCTGGGGACAGCAGGAGGGTGTCGGGGGAGCCCTCGGGGTCTCTTACTCTCATTTATCTGGGGGAAAACTGGTTCCATCACGCCCCCTCTCCAAGAGCCTGGGCCAGACTGAAGCGGGGGTAACCGGGAGAGTGTCAGTACCCCACAGAGCGTTGGTCAGACGAGCGCCAGCGCTGCTGCCCACGCCTGCTGCAGCGCAATTCGAGACTAATCAATCGCACAGGCTCGCTCCAAAAATCCCCGCCGACGTCCCCCG
>NW_010418634.1:1995-2507 GCF_000710305.1 Buceros rhinoceros silvestris
TAACCGGGAGAGTGTCAGTACCCCACAGATCGTCGGTCAGACGAGCGCCAGCGCTGCTGCCCACGCCTGCTGCAGCGCAATTCGAGACTAATCAATCGCACAGGCTCGCTCCAAACATCCCCGCCGACGTCCCCAGGGAATTCATCCACACTGGTCTGAGGGGGTTTCTTTTCTTTCAAAACCAGGTAAACTGGGAGTAACTCCTCCAAAACAGCTTTACCCCAGGCTGTAAATGAAGCAAAACCACCCCCTGACGTAAAACCCGAGGTCGAAGCCTCGCCCACTCCACACTCCAATCACTCCTTAAGAAAACAGAGGTCCTCGTGCTGACCTCGCACCCACTGCCCACACGCTGCTGAGAGGCTCCGGGCGCTGCGCTAAGTGACACGCCGCGGTAAAACGAGTCATTGCAGGAGATGGCGCAGAGGCTGCTCTACCTGAAAGGAGAAGCTCCTCCTGCCCAAGGAGGAGCTGGCGGCTGGCCAGGCTTGGGGGGGGGGGGGGCACATTTC
>NW_010418634.1:2544-5406 GCF_000710305.1 Buceros rhinoceros silvestris
AGAGGCTGCTCTCCCTGAAAGGAGAAGCTCCTCCTTCCCAAGGAGGAGCCGGCGGCTGCCCAGGCTTGGGGTGGGGGGGCTACATTTCACATCATCTCTGAAACCTTCCAAAACCCCACAAGCCCATACGAAATAAAACCTTATATCCTTTACATCCTTTAAAAATGCAACTACACCCAGTCCCCGCCTCATCCCTCCTGTATTTTTTAAACACCAGACGCGCCTCTCCGTGTGGTCTGTCTTCCAAGTGCCGAACGCGTAACAGCTTCAAGCAGAGATCTGCCCGTTGTGGTTAATGGACAACTTGTAATTACCGCGGCACTCAGAGAAGGCCTGAGGACACAGGAGAAATATTTTCTAAGTACTTAAAAAAATTTGCAAGCGTATTTCCAACGATGATTCAGGCACTCGAAAGCCCAAGTCTCCTGGAAGTCAACAGCCCTCTCAGAAGTGCAAATCCCTTCTACAAACACAACTCTGGCACTTCTGAGAACGTTGAGTTTTCTCCTTCTGCTAATGGAGCTTGTCTCCTGGCTCCGGCGCTCCCCTGGGCTCGGTACCCAGGCGCAGGCATGCCGGGCTGCTGCGGGTGGGCTAGAGCATCCTGCGAGGATGGAAGATGCTCTGCAGTGCTTCGGAGAAGGAGACGGTGATGCCTGTAAATGATGAATGAAGGAGGATGCAACCCGGAGAGAGAGGTCCATGGCACACTCTTCCCATCCCAAAAAAGTGTTTCCAAGCTTGGACACATCTTGGAGAACAGCCATGAAGGCACTTGACTTGGCATTTGGATTTGATGCCTTTGGATTTGATGAACTTAAATTTGATGATCTTAAAGGTCTTTACCAACCCGTGAGTCTGTGACTTGCAGAGAAATCTCACATCTTGTGGGACTTTGGCAAGACGGTCGAGCCAACAGCCTCATTTTCCCTGCTCAAATCCACACATGCTGCAACCAGCCTTTTCCATGGACAGCCTTGAGTCATTCCGGGTCATTTTTTCACCTTTCCTGCAAGAGGATGGAAAAATCCTTCTGACAGTCCCGTTGCTTCCCACACCGCAGCGGCTGCTCGTGGAGGAAGGCCACATGCGGGTGCCGGGCAGAGGCACTCCCTCTGACGCAGATTTGCCGGAGCTCGGCTTGGAAAGCAAGTTTTTACAGGCGCCGGCTGACATGAAATCCCACGCCTCACCTTCCCGGGGAGGAGGACAGCCGCCGGAGTTGGTGTCACAAAGGTGTGGCGATGAACATTTTGGGGAAGGGCCCTCCCGAGGTGGTGATAACCCAACGGGCATCGCCTGCGCTGGCCACGGAGCAGCGGTGGATCAGCCACCGCCGTCAATGCAGCGTCTGTTCTCAACCCATCGGGAGATTTTGACTCATTTTTTTATTTATTGGGTGAATTTTAGCATGTGCTGAAGTGCTGAGCTGGTAAAACCGGGCAGTCAAGTCCTCCATTGATACCGGCCCAAGAGCAGTTTTGGTGGCACAATGCGGCGCTTGTTCCCCATGGCCAGGCAGCCCTGGCCCCCTCCGAGCCTCTCCACAACCTTGACCTTCAGCACCAGACCAAAAGGGGTATTAGGCAGAGCAATACACCCTTGTTGGGTCTCAAGGAAACCATGAGAACCCAGACACCCTCCTGGGACTGACACAGGTGGCTTTTGGGAGATGCTTCTGGCCATCCTGACTTCAGCCGGTGAGCATCTGTAATATACCTTCCACCCAAAACACCTTTGCTCACAACCACAATAGCCCATTTCGGACCATGTGAGGTGCTGGTTCTTCTTCCCTCATCTCTCCCTGAAGCCGCAGCGATCCAGCATGCAGGGCAGTCCCTCAGGGAGAGGAAGAAAGGGAGACATGGCTAAAACGAGCACCTGATAAATCACCTAAGAAACCCGTGGTCACTTGGAACAAGCCGACCTGGGGCTGGGGCTGACCTCCAGAGCAAAGCCCTTATCCATGGTGGTGACCGAGTCCCGGCTACGTCTCCTTCCTGCAGGGCTCTCACGATGCTCCACGCTGCGTGGGGACCAGGGCTAAAAGCCGCTCAGGCTGCAGAGCTGACTCATCCCCCACATCCATCCTTTTCCGCAGGTTTTCTCCTCCCCTTGAGCATGTGTCCCCGCAGGGGACGGGGGCTGGAGGCTGGCAGCCCCAGCAGCAAGCAAGAAACCCCGGAGAAACCCCTCAGACATTTCTTCATGGAACTCTTCTCCTTGTAAAATAACCCAGCCATGAGCTTTTCCCCGAAACGCGTCCCTGCAAACACCGTGGACCTGTTAGGATAAATATTAGCAGGACTGTGATCCCCGCGGTGACCACGGCTTTTGAGCAAACACTTTGGGTTTTTTCCACCCTGCCAGGTGACTGCCGCAATTTTCCTGGGGAAGGTGTAGCGCTACAAGCTGTCAGCACCGCCAGCCCGACCGACCAAGCTGTCATCGCCTCCCGTTAGCACACTGGGCTACAGTTGCTTCATAAAGCTGAAAATAGCCTGGTGCCAGAAGGAAAGGGGGAAGCGGGCGGCGAGCGGTGCTGCTCCGTGCAGGGACGATGGCCTCTGCCAGCCCTCCCCAGCCAGCTCCAGGAACAAAGTCACCTCCAATGGGGGCTTCTCTGCCCGGCGCAGGGTTAAATCACTCTCCGAGGCAAACACCTGCAGCCTGGGTTGTTACCTGCTGCTTTGGTTGTTGGCATCATGGCAAAGTCCTACCTGGTGGCCAGCAGGTCAGGGAGGGGATGCTGCCCCTCTGCTGCCTCTGCTCTGGGGAGACCCCCCTGCAGGGCTGGGGCCAGCTCGGGGCTCCTCAGCCCAGCAGAGACACGGAGCTGCTGGAGCGGGGCCAGAGGAGCCC
>NW_010418634.1:5585-6640 GCF_000710305.1 Buceros rhinoceros silvestris
AATTCCCAGCCAGCATGAGAAAGACATGGACCAGCTTGGGTGGGTCCAGAAGAGGCCATGAAGATGATCAGGGGGATGGAGCACCTCCCCTGTGAGGACAGGCTGAGGGAGTTGGGGTTGTTCAGCCTGGAGCAGAGAAGGCTCCAGGGAGACCTGAGTGCAGCCTGTCAGTGCTGCAAGGGGTGTCCGAAAGCTGGGGAGGGTCTTTTTATCAGGGGCTGTTGGGACAGGGCTGGATGATCTTGAAAGGTCCCTTCCAACCCAACCCATGCTGTGAGTCTAGGATTCCACCTGTCATCGATGTCATGCAAAGCGCTCTTCTGTGCTGCCAAAGAGGATGGGCAGGTGCTTGGGGCTGGATTTCTTTCAGCCTCGAAGTTCGGCAGAATTTCACTACAGCTGTTATTCAGGCCAGGCGCGCACACACACAAGTACAACACTCAGGTTCAATCGTCTCCGCTGCTTTTAAGGCATCCATAATCTTTTCCAACTCCATCCCCAGGCTGGCGTCCCCAAGGCTGGTGTCCTGGTGGGTGGGAAGGGGAGCAAGGATGGTGGAGAGGAAGCTGCACCAGGTACTGCTCACTCCTGAGGCTGCAATAACCAACCTCTCCTCTTCATAACCACAAGGAACATCTCAGAGGCTTTGCCAACAGGCCCGGGCTGCAGCACAATTACTCGACACGTTACCAGCTCAGTGGATACCCAACAGGTCTCACCAGGTTCCCCAAAAATCAGAAGTTGTGTCCATCTCGCCTCGGGCAGTGCTGGTGCCTGCTGCCTCGTGCAGCCCAGCAACGTCAGCTTCCAAGATCAACATTGCCATCAGAGGGGAGGCCACAGGTCTTACACCGACCTGCGGGAAGAGCCTCAGCAATGAAGTGTCAGGAAAGAAATGACTGAAATACCTGAGGCAGGAAAACACAGGAGGCAGTTATGGGGTAGAGGAAATACAAACGGAGCTCATGTGCGCGGTGCAGAGCCAGAGCTGGGTTATACGTGGTGTTGCCATGTCAGGGAGCTCCAACTCATCCGCTGCTTTTTTTTTTTTTTTT
>NW_010418634.1:6749-12544 GCF_000710305.1 Buceros rhinoceros silvestris
AGTCCAACCTATCCCCCTGTTTTTTTTTTTTTTTTAATTTAATCTATGGAGGCATTGAGTAGTTTGCAGGCACCCCTGCACCCTTCATTGGGCTGATGTGCCGCAGCACGTGCCCACAGCAGCATCTCCTGCACGGAGGGGGTGGCTCCCTGCCCTGCCCCAAGCCGGTACCACGAGGTACCACGATGCTGCCCTTGTTTTCAGGGTCTGCCTTCCCGGCTCTTCCCTTTTCATCCGCTAATGAAGAATAATATTTACACAGCTTCAACCCTGATTTTGCAGTAACAGGCACCATGCATTGGAAGTCTACAGCTTTGGCAGATAATTCTGGTTTTATCCTGTTTAGTGTGAAAAACAGCTTTCACGAGCAGGCTCGGAAATATCTATTATCCTACCGAGTCGCTTCACACCACAGTATTAAACAAACAAACCAAAAAAACCCGAAGAAGCCTTTAAGTCATTAGTGTTAACGTTGCCTTCGTAGAGGTAATTTGGGTTTACTCGCAGTTTTTCTCGTTTGTGGAACTCTCTAGCCGCCCCAGTGACAGTGAGGATGTTCAGTGCCATCCACAAATGTAAAAGAAAAATCTGTTACATGACCCACCAAGGGGAATCCCGCTGGTGCTACAGGGTGATGCTGGAGAGAAGAATCCCAGAAATCACGGCGAAATACAGCAGGCAGGGCTGTGCACGGAGGCAGAGAGCGGTGACGCTCTGCAGGATGCCACCGTCCCACCCGTGTGTGGCATCCCGCACATGGGGGCGCAGCCGCCAGGCCCATCTCCATTTAAAAGAGAATTGGAGGAAAGGCGCATTTCCTGCCAAGAACAAACCTTTTCCCTAACAGACACTGAACCCTTCGCTACGAGCTGGAGGAATCTGTTGGCTCAGGCAGGTCATTAGGCAACCTCACAAGCGATTTATTGTGTATTTATTCCGTTATTTCCAGGTTGCTCATCCCTCCTGTGCTCAGCCTTTTCCAGCCTTCCCGGCTTCTCCTCTGCATCCCGAGAGGCTGCAGCACCGCAGGGCTGCGGTGACATCACCCCGATGGTGACATCGGGGTCGGGTTGCTATTGCGACACCAGGGATTGAAGTGGTTCTGACGTGAGCAACGGTGAGCCTGAACCCGGCTCATCCCCAGAGCTGCCGACGCTTCAGGGTTTGGAGGGGCTCGTCTTAGGGGAAATTCAGAGATGTTGGTGCTTCGACTTGTCCCACATTAGGATGAAACATTACTAAGACGGGATTTTTTTAATTTTTAAACCACATTTTCATGCCCTATTCCATTTTCATAGTATTTGCATCATTCCCAGTACAGAAGTTGTATTTCTATTCTACTCTTGTGGTCTCACTTCATGCCCTAAATTATAAAGCAAGACCTTACAGAAATTAAAACCAAACTTCCCAAAATCTCTCATTCAATTCCTTTAACAAAACACTTTCTGTAACTCTCAATTCACCAAATCAGCCCATTTCAGAGGAAACCTGCTCCCGCTGACCTCTGCCACCTGACTCCCCTGGCTACAATTCAGACAGGGCACCAGCAGGTGCCTGGCGATACATGCCCCACCAGTCTTGTCACCAGCACACGGACAGTGCCACCTCCCTGGCGGTGACACAAAGCCTTTATTGGCACCAGCACGTCAAAGTGCTTGAGCCACACAGGTGACTCCGTGCCGGGGTGGTATCAGTGCAGCAGGACACTGCGTCCTCCGTGGTGGGATGGACTGTAGCGGTGAAGAATGGGGATGGCTCCAGGTGTGGAGCTTCTCGTGGCTTCAGCGGTGCCCTTAAAGAAACTACCAGCAAGTAGAGGGGTAAAATCATACCATGGATGACCGTAAACCCAGAATTTATGGAAAAGACGGCACTGCAGTGTGTAAACCTGGGACGACAAACGTGAGGCAGCATCCCAAATAGCTCCCTGTGCCAGCGTCTCGCCTCCCTCAGCACACACAGCGCAGGCTTAGCACACGCTGACTAATTTAAGGGGATGATGGCAGCCTGCTTTTCCCCAGGCATCAAATTCATGCTGGGTTGGACTAAAAATGCAAGAGAAGTAAGAGTAATCTGGAGTCACGTACCTGTCCCTGCTCCTGGGGCACCTACACCCGCCATCGCGCCTGGCATCGTGGCCTCCTGCCAATCCAAGGCAGGCTGGAAGGACACGTCACTTTTCAGACACAGTCTCCATTCCAGGCTAACCCTGAGCATCTTCCTCTTGTAAAGAAAACTGAACCGCCCTCTTGCTTTATTCACTTTGCATTAAAAAATATTTTCGACAAAACCACCGGCTGCCTGGGAGGCCATGGCCACGTTGCCTCGTGCCCAAAGGAGCAGCTCCTGCCAGCGCACTGGCCTTAGCTGCAGATCCAAAATCTGCACCCTGCCCGAACGGCTCCGAAACCCTCTGGCAGAAGAAGATGTTATTGACGAAGCACCTCTGAAGGAAGAAAAACCCGACCGCTGTCTGCGAACCCGGGTACCGCTGCATCCACCCGAGGCGGCAGGCCTGGAAATCCCCAGGAGCGCTGGGATCGGGGTGTTTATTTTAAAAACAGCGTTACCAGTCACTCGTGGGCACCGCTTTTGAGCGTGTTGATTCATTCGAGGATGATCTCTGTACTTTACAAAAGCCGTTCGCTGGGTTCACATAGCGTAGGAGCGCGGGGACCGGAGGGTTAAACAGCACGTGGTGGATCAGATGGGCATCGCTGCGACACAATCGGATTTTGTCTGTGTTGGGACAGACACTGCCAAGCTTTGTTTGTGTTTCCAGCCCTCTCCTCCCGTGTGAGCGTGAACAAGGGCGCAACACCCGACCCCGCATCCCTGGACCCCACAGTGGGGTGAAGCTGGGATCAGGGGGTGGCAGGGGACGGTCCCTGGGTACCACGGGGCCCTTCAGCACTCAGACCCCCCTCGTCCGGGCAAGGGATGCTGCCAGAGGAGCCCGTCCACGTGCACAAGTCTTGGCCCATGCTGGAAAAGTTATTTCATGGCAGCAACGATCCGTTTCTGCTTCCACAGCTGAATTTATTTTCAGCCCATTGTGTTTGGTGAGTCACAAATTTATAACTGGGGCAGACGGGACCGTTTCGGCTGTAAAACCAAAACAATGGATGTCATTGCAGCACACATTATTGCTATTAAAAGCTGTGTCGGGTAACGAAAATAGAGCCTGCTACAATAAATCACCTCCTACCAGAGTCCTCTGAGGACTGAAGGACCTTGCCTGAAATGGTCACTCCAGAGCTGCGCCAACACATCAGCCTTTTAGAGGGAGATGGATCCTTTTGGCACCCGACTTCTGCCACAGCAACATGACCCGGGCCCTGGGAGGCTTTGTTGCGGTGGGGAGCACCCAAATGACACCCCACCTGAGCAGGCACGGCCTCGGGAGCTTCTGGACAAGGGTAGGTGAAAAAATGCATTGCCTTAATTTTCTCATTTGGGAAACTGAGGCAGGGAAACTCAGCCTGAAGGACATTTGCAGAGGAGGCAGGAACGGAGCTGATGCATACGAGGTCCAGTCCAACGCCATGACTTCAGAAGAACCCATTCCTCTAAACATCTTGCCCTCTATGTATTAAAAGTACCTGCACTTGGACCTGCTCAAGCTCTTAGACCAGGCCAAGCTACGATGCCCAATTTTTAGCGCAGCACAGGGAAAAACTGATGCAAAACATCTCCGAAACCAACTGAAATGTCTCAAGGGTGAAGTTCCTCGCAGCGTGTGAGCATCATGGCCTTGCACCAGTGGGCAACATCAACAAGAACCACATGGTCTACCCTGCCTTGGGGACACCAGCCGCGATGGGGTTCGTTTGACTTCAGTGAATGCGGAGAACTGCGTGTCGAAGGAACAGGGAGGGGAAAACAGCCCATCAGCAGTTCATGCCAGCAGTAAACACCACGACAAACCTAATGTCCAGGGTGGACTTCAATTTTTTTCAACCACTTCTGTTTTTAAATAAAAAGAATACCAGGGCAATGAGTAACGATGGCGGCATGTGTAATCGTCCGGCCAAAGCTGAACCCAGCCGGCCTCCCAGGTCCTCTGTGCCCGCCGAACCGAGGGACGTTCTTTTGATCCTGAACCAAAGGCTTTTTCCCACCGAGCCACAAGCTGACCTTTGCAAGCTCTCCATCGTGTTTATTTAAAAAACACTGGGGCTTGGATGCTGGAATCTGTCTCTGAAGTTACATCAATAGCAAACTATTTCCTGGGATACGTCTGGAATTTAAAACCTTCGCCTTTTCGCCTGTCGCTACCTTTTGGCAATATTTGCCACCGGCTCGAGTGGGTGGTGACGCCAACACGGTCAGTGCCGCCCCTCCTGCCCTCGCCAGCAAGCCTGAAAGCTGCTACAATTTAAACGGAGAATCTTCTTCCGTGAAAGTGTAGAGAATTTTACCCCTTGCGGAAGGAGCTGGGTGGTCAGAGAGGAGAGGCCACTTCTCTCAGCCTGCAGTTTGAAACTTCTCCCCACGCTGTGTCAAGACCAGCCTGAAACACTCCCAAGACGGTGTGCTGTTCACTGCAGCCTTGGGAGTGCGCAGGCTCTTTCTTTCATGGATCCTCATGGAAACCGTCACTGCTTTTCAGTTTGGAAGATGAAACAAGGCAGGGGGCGGCCTGTCTGCCAGCCACCAGGAGAGCCCCCGTACACATCCCACTCCTCTGCATCTCCAGACCAGCTGAAGCCGATTTTAACCCTGAAAAACACAAGAACCACCCACCCACATTTCAGGAGGACGCTCTTGTGATTCCTGGTGCAGATGACTCCATCCTGCAAAGGCACGTGCTCCTCGAAGGACAGTGAAGTCACCCCATGAATGACGCTGTCTGTCTACAGCAGCCAGCGAGCAACATGAATAGTCCTGTTGTACCCAGCTCCAACATCTCAGCACCCTTCCCGTAACAGGCATCTTTCAGGCACAAAGTCTTCTCTGTAACTCTTCCTCACCAAGCACACCCTGTGCTTCATCCTCACCACCTTCTCAGCTGGTGTCCACCGCTGCCAGTACCCTCTCACCCATCCTTCGCAGCTCACCTGCGGGGCAGACAGCTATTTCTGGTGAATTCATCACCACGGGAAGCACTCCGTAACCCCAAGGGGATGATATTGTATTTCAATTGCCCGACTCGTTCTACAGCAACTGCTCTCTGTCCCATAAACTATATGCCATATTATATAATAAAAGACATGCAGATGTGGTGCTGAAGGGCAGGGTTTAGTGGTGACCTGACAGTCCTGGGGCAACGGTTGGACTTGATGAGCTCAAAGGTCTTTTCCAACCTAAACAAATCTATGATCCTAACAAGGAGCTTCAGGGAGGAGAAGTAGTTTGCCAGATGTCTGGGACTCCTCAGTGTCCAGGGGTACAACCCTTGCAGGAAAGTAAATGGATGCTGGAGAAAACCCAGGAGGAGAAGACATCAGTAGTACAGTGTTTGTTACCAGACGTGTAGCTCTTCAAGATGCAAATGCTTCGAAGGTTCACAGAGAAGCCAAGAACTCTAGGAGCCATCAGAAATGAGCCACCCCCAAGTCTTCTTTTATTACCAGTGCCACACACATACAGGTGGCAGGAACCAGTATCTCTCACGACACCTGACCATTATTGCCAGCGGTGCTATGGCGTACGAAGACATTTGTGCCCTTCTCCACATGGCAAGTCGTGTTTCCAAACACCACAAGAGCATTCGCCATTTCCAGGGCTGCCCCTGCTTGGGGTTAGGAACATGGCTGGGGTTGAACAAAGACATATATATAATTATATATATA
>NW_010418635.1:0-3455 GCF_000710305.1 Buceros rhinoceros silvestris
CCGCCACCGCCGCCCCGCCGCCTTCGGAGGACAGCTCACACCAGCGTCTCTGGAGGGCAGGAGAACAGGTTCCTGCTGTAGGGAATGTTTAGGTTTATCTACAGCTCCAGCAGCAGGAGAGGCCTCAGAGTTCTGACCCACCCACGGTCTGGCTTCACCTTCCGGAGCATCCAGCTGCCGTCGTGGGCAGTTCAAAGCAGCTTTTCCTGAACAGACTGAAATTTGCTGGATTGAGGACCCTTTCTGTTTGATCTTTTAATTAGAGATTTCAATGAAATTTGAAAAATTTTACTTAAGTCGTTAGAACTCTTTTCTAAACATTATTCTGAAGATTTTATTTTCAACAGAAGCTGAGACAAAACCAGTGCAGTTAGTGGCATCAGAAGTGAAAATATTACGAAAGATTCAGAGTTGTTCCCTGCAGAGTGGGTGGTCTGGAGAGTCTCAGTACCTCTGTATGTTGACAAACATAAAATATTGCAGCTGAATTCCGGAGCAGGCCAAAGAAACAGCAAGTGAGAGGGCAGGAGGCAGCTCTTCTGCAACAGCCCAGAGGAGCAGCCAGCCTCGGCCCCAGCGCCAGCCGGGCTGCAGTGCCTGGCCGCCTCTGGGACACAGGGAAGTGCTGCTCAGCTCGGCGCCAGGTGAAAGCTGCTGTGGTAAACAGAGAGTCTTAGCTCCTTCTGCTGGGGCTTTGGCGGGTCTGCCATGAAAAGAGGATGCGCTTCAAAAAAAAAAAAAAAATCAGTAAAACTTTCCCCCCAGTTTTCTTAAGAAATGGAGCTTTCCTGTTCGGCCAACTCAAACAGACCTGGCCCAAGTAGCAGAACTTTTTCAGTGGGAATAGAAAAAAGGGACTTTGTTCCAAAAGCAGACACTGATTTACTGAAGTAATTCACTTACCTGTGCGTCCTGCCACCAACCTACTGCACAAACCAGGGGCACTGCATACAGACAGGTGTGGGAATGATGAACCGCAGGTCTCTTCTGCTACCCATGATTGAACTCGCAGCTTCCCTTCATTTCTACCAACACCCATTTGTCCAACTTCAGAAATTCAGAGAAGTGCTGGAAATTTCCTCTGACACACAATCTATGGCAAGGACATCTGTGGGCAACAGCTGAAGACGTGCTCCTGGGGACACAGCGGGGCTGGGAAGCGGAAGCGCAGTTCCTCGGTGCAGCAGAGCTCTCTCCAGTGCGAAGAGGCAGTGGTGGGGCTGCGGGCATCGAAACACGCCAGGTGGAGCAGCCACCGCCAGTTTCCTCGGTTGCTGCCAGGGAGCACCACGGTAGAGCTCGGGTGCCTTCTAACGGAGAAGAGCCAAGGCTGATCCTTCTCCTCCGAGGAGCTCCCTTCCCTCCCAGCCCAGCCTGGTGCCCAGGACAGACAGACAGACACACACACACAGTTCTGCAAAGGAACAAAGCACCTAATTGTTGCCACTGAATTATCATTAAAAAAAAAATTATTATCTTTTACAATTTTAACTATTCAGCCAACTATATTTTTGTTTCAAGTACCAAACTAATTTTTAGCAATGGTTTACAAAAACAGAGAATTTTAGCCATACTTAATGGTACGTATTTCCCAGAACCTTAAGCCCTAAAAGAAGCAAAATCATACTTGGCAGCCGTATCCCAGCTGTAACCCTCTGGTGAACTTTAACATTACGGTATTTCCTCCACGTGTCAGATTTTAATATCCACGCTCGCGTCCTTGGCGGTTGAAGTGGGCTCTCTTCCACCGGAGCGCCCGAAGCTTCCACTGAGTTAGGGGGGTTTGCACACTTCGCCGGCAGATGCTTGTTCGAAAGCGCAGGTATCGATGTGCGTATCGAGTCGAGCCTAAAGCTGCTATGTTGACTGTTTTAATCTGCTCCATGGAGGGTCCCCGTTGCGGCTGCCTGCGCTGGCTGGGTGCTGGACGGGAGGTCTCGCCCAGGGACAGCAGTTCTGCCGTGAGCCACAGAGCGTCACTGCTGACTGCCGCGCTCCTTCCCGGCGAGCGCGGAGAGCATCTTCTCGGAGCGGACACGAGGGTCACCAGGGGAAGGTGAAGGCTGCTCGTGCGGAGGCGATGGAGCACCCCGAGCTGCCCTTCAGCAGGGAGCGAGGATTTTCTGGGTAGGCAAATCTGTCCCGGGTGTCAGTTGACCTGTCTAACCCATACGGAAACAAGGGCTCATTTGTCCTGGCTGAGGATCAAACTCCTGTCTGCTAACAGACAGACCACAAACCCTCCCGGGTTGGGGGCGGGGAGGAATGATACTATCCCTCTGAAAGGGCCTTAAAAGTCCTGAGAGATGAGATTTGCTTAGGAAGAATCACGAGAGGAGACTCCTTCTCCAAGGACACAACTTCAAGTGTGACAGTGCACAACAAGATCATTGTCCTCAGCAGATCTTGTGAAACAGTGCCAATATCATACTCTGGCTTGAATAAAAGGCTTTGGAAAGCTCTAGGCAGAGATGGATAAGCTCCACAATGCAAAGCCCTGTTAGGGTTTGGAGGGGTTTTTTAGTTAGCAGTTGGCGGATACAATTGCTACCTTTATCCTCAAAGCAGGGACAGGGTCCACCCCTGGGTGGTTTTTTTGCAAGTCCCCACCTGGAAGTGTCAACTTTTCCTGAAAAATTAAACACCTGATCCTTCAGCTGGAGGGAAAGGCTGTCCTGGTGCCCACTTCTGTCAGGCTGATGCCGAGGGCTGCTCACCGGCACCCGTGGGGTGCTCACCCCTACCCAGCCCTTGGGCTGGCACAGGGTGGAGGACGGAGCTCTGGGGGCCGACTGTCCTCGTTGGTGACCATCCCTCAGGGCACCTTCCTGTGCACCAGGAGAGGCGCAGGATCGCCAGTTGCTGTAAATAGTCAGAAGCATTTTTACCAGTGGGAATCTATTAAAGAAAGGCTCGCTGAACCTGAGCAGGACCGTATCGGATACTGCCTTTGTTTGCCCTCTGGATTGGAACTGCGCCTGAAGAGTTGCTATCAGCAGCTGCTTCCCAACACAGCCCAGCGAACTGACAGGCCTGTTGATATCCAGCAGCCCAGCAAATCAACGCCAAAGGTATCACTTCCTGGGCTCTTGAGAAAGTTGAGAGTTATAAATAATTCCTTAAATACCTCATATTTGCCCTTCAAGAGAAAAAAACCCTGCTCTGATACTGCGAAGCTTTTGTTAAACAAGAGCTGCAAACAACACTGAGCAGAGCTGGGCAAGTGGCCAGGGAGGAAACCCCCCCGGGGGTGTCGTGCTGTCTGTCCGTCCTGCCCACATCTGCTCCTGTGAGCAGTCCACAGACTGCAAAACACAAGGATTCCTGCTCTCAGAAACCAGTTAGGTGTCACCAGACTCCCAGAATAGGAGGAAGAATTTTAAGCCACACGTTCATTTTCCTTTGCAGAGCTTCTCTCGGTGGAATTAGTAATACAGGAGAGCTTTCTAGGAAAG
>NW_010418635.1:3568-4651 GCF_000710305.1 Buceros rhinoceros silvestris
AAGAGTGTTGTGATATCGCCCCTCTCAACCACCACGTTCTCTACTTGCTTTTGGAATACTCTAGCAGGATTTATGAGACAATCAATTTTATGCAATAATGTTAAGAGTTGTTTTTGTAGATGTCTTTTTTTTTTTCCATCTTCCTGTCATATTTCGTAGCTCTTCCTATTGTTTGGACATCTCAGGTTATGAATCTCACTAAACTTAATCTTAATCTTATCAAGCTGTCTCACACCCTCAGATTCCAGATCTTTTCAAACTCTTAAACCTCCAATTTTCTCCTGTATTTGGCTTCAATCATCCAACGAAGCTCGTTCTGGACTGTTATGTATTGAAGATTATTATAGTCCTTTTAATATTTATGATATATATTGACCTGTATTCGTAGACAAAAATGCATCACGATTTAAATAAAACCAGACAGAAATCTGACACAGACGCTTGGGTAGGCCATGAGATAGCCCAGCTGACTCTGCTGTGTCTCCAGCTATACATTCTCTCCCAGTCCCATGCCGTTTGCAACCCCCAGCACCACCCCCTGACTGAGCCCAGTACCGCTCTTGTGCCTGCAAAACACTGAAGTTCCGTGTGCCGTGTGTGACCTGTGGGTAAATCGGGTACGATGGCATCTCCTGTCCTCGCGGCTCCACTGCACCGCTTCCTTCATGTCTGGAAATTGCTTTGAGGTGAGGCGTGTGTTAGGATAAAAGAGAGCAAGCTGTCCTTTGAGGCAGTGGATTTTTTGTGCTACAGTGAAAAGTGCGTTACAGAAAGGGAAATTCTGCTGAGCTGTCAAGAAAACGAGGAGCAGCAGTAGATAAAGCCCTTATTTCTCTCAGGGTGGCTTGACACAGAGTATTGCACAGCCGAGAGAGCTACAGCTTACCAATACACCTTATCATCGAAATGCCTCTGGATTTCTTCTAAAGCAACTACCGTGCACTTCCCATCCCAGGCAAACTTTGATTCTGATGTTATCGTGTCCTGTAAAGCAGCTTCTTTCTGCTTGGGTTCATTGCCAGGCAGTTGACAACCACACTGACCACGAACTGGAAAAATGCTAGTGTGGTAGCTCGAGTCTCT
>NW_010418635.1:4811-9044 GCF_000710305.1 Buceros rhinoceros silvestris
CTCTGTTTCCCTCTCTCTTCAGCGCTGCTGGAGATGGTCGGGGGCATTAGCATTCTGATGAAGAGAGGCTGTGACAAAGACCGTGACTACAGGGCCTGCTGACTCCGCTGTGATGCTGCCAGTGATGCGGAGGGGACTGACTCCAATTGCACCGCTTCGAACTAGCCCCACCATGGTACGGAGAGCACAGACGGGCGATTCATAGCGCGGGCGTCATGTGCTCAGTTTTGCAGGGTTAGCTGTGCGCTTTGTGTGGAAGAATGATACCAGGTGAGCAATCAGTTATCTTCACGCAGTTATTTGTGTGCCAGTTGGTACCTGCGTGTGTGTTTGTTTGTAAACAGACAAGCATTATGCCAACGTGATCGTATCTTACCTGCCTTCTGCACGTGTTTCCCTGGCAGGGTTTGGAGACCTCCTGCAAGATGTGCTGTGGTGCTTTAGCCAAGTAAAAGGAACTATAGATATTGGGGTGACAGAAGGTAAGTTTATTTTTCCTTTCGTTGCTGCGATCGAGAATAACTTGTCTGTCACGTACATCTTGCCTAATCAGCGAGCACGGGGGTGTTCGCGTGTGGTTGGAAACTGCTGGCAAAGAGCTAAATTACGCTCTTCTCATTTCTGCTGTTACTACACACTTGTGCATTTGAAAGAGACGGGTCGCTAAAATTACCTAATGATCCAAAAAATTTGTTTGAAGGCATTACGGCTTAATCATATCAATACTCTCTGCAATAGATTTCCTTTTGGTTTTCAGCAGTTATTTACAGGATCTTTCCTGTAAACAGGGAGACAGCCCCTCCCACATCCCCTACTGGAATCAGATGGATTCTGTTCCTGGGTAGCACAAGTATAAGTTGGTGCTCGTTATTGTACCTGGAGGTAAAACCAAGTGCAGGGCATACGCGTGCACAGATCGGTGTCTGTGTGGGAGGGACTGATGTGGGCAGTTGGGGCATTTAGGAGCACGAGACACCCCCTTCACACCCAGTGGCTTTCAGGGTGATTTGTGCTCCTCAGTCACTTAGGCACTTCTCTCTGCGAGAGCATCTGTCTGGCAGTTAGACAACCTGTGGACTGCAGAAACGCGGGCAACTGAAAGGAAATGAATGCATTCAAGTGGCCTGACTTTACAGTTGAATCCATTCATTTGGTTCTGTTCTCCCTGTGATTGTTCTGGTCTAAACTTCTTACCAGGCATTTTCCTACATTTTCTTGTTCTCATTTCACACTTTCACCTTCCTTCCTCTTATTGCATTGCCCATTAATATATTAATTCTGTTCCTTTTCCATTTCATACTCTATTCCCTATATGTTCTTTCTCTCTTGAGGATAACCAAAACCTTTAGCACACCCCTCTTCTCTTAACCCTCCCAGTACAGGCAATGGTTTTGTGCCGTAGGGAGGCCCAACAGTCGGTGATGAAATCATGTCTTCCCACGTGTGGAGCAGGATGCTTTGTGTCACTAAGGTAACCTTTTATGTTTGCATGTAGCTGTCTGTCTTGTTTCTGGAGTGCCAGAGGTCCTGAGTGCTGTTCTCTGGGATCCCACTGCAGATCGACCGCACTGTGGACAGGCTGGTGTCCGGAACAGGACTCGTGAGGGTGCTGCCCAGCTAGGCTCAGTTGCGCTGGCAGACCCACACAATGTTTTCTGCCTGAAACCAGAGTGTAGATGCTACCAGTGGCATTTCATCCCTCCACCTGAATGGTTTTGGACACGGTCATAATGCTGGGGAAGGAGCTTGCTAACAAGTGCAGCAATGCCTGAGAAAGTGTTGCTCAAAGTGCAACTGCTCACAGCTCCTCATGT
The DNA here is from genome assembly GCF_000710305.1 of Buceros rhinoceros silvestris. Lineage (NCBI taxonomy): Eukaryota > Metazoa > Chordata > Aves > Bucerotiformes > Bucerotidae > Buceros > Buceros rhinoceros. The sequence goes on from NW_010418635.1 coordinate 6,626, forward strand.
GGGTATTGAGAAAATAAATGCAAGATCTGAGCTGGCCTATTAGATCTATTTCTTCTAGTTTGCCATGTTTCCTGAAGTGTGTTGCTTTGAAAGCCCAGTCTCATACGACAGGGGAGAGGACAGAGTCAGCCCACACCTCTGCCCGGAGCCCCCATGGCTGGCGGGGGAAGGCGGTTCTGCCCAGAGCCCTGCCTGCTGTCCCGCTCCTTCAGCAGCGGTTCTCTGTTACGCTGCTTTTGCAGAAGGTGGCTTCAGTCTGCAGCCTCTAGAGACAACAACGGGACACAAAACTCAGGAGAATATTTACCAGTTTGTTAAATCTCTAGGGAGAAAAAGCACCATTGAGAGGAAAGCCAAGATACGTTTTTTACTGAGGTGTTCCTTTGAAAAAATGTTTGCAAGTGTTTTGAGCTTTTACTGTAGATGCTGCAAATCATTTTAAATGGTCACGAGTAGCCAGTTCAGGGTCGGTAAGATGCTAGGTTGCCTCTTCTTTCTCACTGTCCTTTTCTCAGTGTAACCAGGTATCAGCAGAAGGCTATAAGCTTTTTTTTTTCTTTTTTTGCGTGTTTGAGACTCAGTGCTGGAGGAATCCAGAGGCATGATGACAGGAAGGGACCCCTGAGGTTTTCCCTTGGGGTAACCTGGACTGGCAGAACAGTAACGGCTTGTAGGTAATACGTAAAGGCTATATTCACTGAAGCCAGTATCAAAAAGGTGATCACTGAAGCCAGTATCAAAAAGGTGATCTCATTGATCAACAGGTACAAAGAGCCTCACCGTGACTGAGCAGAGAGCTCGAGCGAGTGTTTTAGGTACAGGACTGGGCTTTTCATTGTCACGCTGGTTTAGTGTTTGTATGTAAATGTGTACCTGTGTGGACACAGCTGTACTTACACGTGAACTACGTGTCATTAATGTTTTTATACCACAGATGCCTCACCTTCATCAGAAGTTTATCCATAACGTGTCACATCTATGCCAGCCTTTGTGGCACACTTTTGACCGTGGTGTGGCAGCGTGGCTCTGAAGATGCCGTCCTCTGGTACCACAGAGTGTGCTGCCCGCTTCTGACAACATGCACCTGCACGTAAGCTGTGTGCTGAGAGACAAAAGGTCGTAACACAACAGCAAATCACACTTTTTTCCTTTGTAGAAGGGGAGTGGTTCCTCCAGAGCCGTTCTCAGCTGGCCTGACTGAGGGGCGGCCCCGGCCCTCTCCAAGGGCTCCAGAACACTAGTTCAAACAGCTGCTTGGAAAGCCACATTCTTTTCCAGGTTCTGTTTATGCGACTATGAAAGTGGTAACTGAGCGCTGTGATCACTGGAGATATGTAATAGCTGTTTTCACATTTGTGATGTGGTTTAATTACACATACTGCACCTAACTTCCCTCTGTAATTTCGACTGGAGACGACACTCATCACTTTCTCAGGTAAACCTGCAAGCACTGCAGGAGGAGTCAAACAGCAGCGTTTGCTTCAGAGACAGGCATTTGTGTTTCCAGGCTGGTATACGAAATAATCTCATTGTGTGAGTCGTACGTGAACATGTCAAGCGACTTTCCATGAAGAAAGCTTTATAAAATACTGTCTCTTTATGTCATATCTTGTTTCCTGGGATGGACTTGAGATACACAACAGTAGTTGGTCTTCGGCCTTCACCTCTGTGTGATGCAACCAGAGTGATCTGTCCTCTCTAAGCAGGAAGGCACTGCGCCGCTTGAAGCCCAGATCTGGATTGTTTTTTTCCACATACAGAGAGGTTATTTTGAATAAAGGAAAAGATATTACAGTTAAATTCTCTTCACTGGCACAGGTGCTTTGCAACTGTCTGGTATAAACGCAGTCATGCTGTCAGCTGCCACTGACAGCAGAATTAGACAAGACTGCAGCCAGATGACGAGACCAAACAGCAAGATGACCCTGTGTTCCACACAAGGCATCAGCAGCAGTCAGGGATGGTGAGTGGTTTGGTCCTAAACCAAAACCTTGCCTACAGAGTAACTAAACAGCAGGGAAGCAGCAGGTGTGAGCATCACCAGCTTATCTCATCACTTCCTTCCAGCCTACCCTCTTGACACTGCGGTACTTCCCATGATGTGCACTTGGGCAGGCTGTGGCAGAGCGAGTTTGGGGGGCACTTCGACTTAAAGGGTGGGTTGTGCGGAAAAGCGTTGGAAATACTGATCTAGATCACTTTCACTTCTTAAACGCTGCAGGTTCGGAATCGGGCGTGCTGCCTCGGAAGAATCCCTAACACAGCACAGCGTGGGTTTAGGCTAGGGTTTAATTTGCAGGCTGTGGTTTGCAGGTGCCTTTCCGGTGTCTTTTGCGAACCTCCTGGTTTACAGACGTTTTCCTGCCTGCACGGCGCTGGGAGCACGGAGGGGGCGGCCCCCGGGGCCGGGACGGCTCTG
>NW_010418636.1:0-763 GCF_000710305.1 Buceros rhinoceros silvestris
ACCGGCACCCGGCTGCGCTTCAGGGGCTTTTGAATATGGAAAGCACAGGGGAAAAGCGATTTCTGTTCGGTCTGAACCCACCCAAGTGGAATGGGGAGGGGAGGAGGGGAGGGCAGCCCCAAGAGTTAACCCACTTTGGCCTGCAGCGGCGCCAGCCAAGGCGCCAGGCGTCGGGGCTGACAGCTTGACAGAGACGGATTGGCAGCTCCCAAGGCGAACCATCCTGGCCCGAGCCACGGAGCTGTGGTAAAGCCCGTCTTGAAGGGGGAAGGTTTTATCACACTGTTATCCACAGAGGAAAAAACAAAATAAATACAGAAAGGTGAGAGGGGAGGGAGAGAAGGCAGCTGGAACGGGCCCCCACGGGGGGGCTCGGCTCCCAGGAACATCCTGCCGTGGGGATTCCCCAGAAGACTCCCCCCAAACTGCCCCGGGGTTTGTAGGGCTCCCCACACACGCACAGTCCGGACCCTGGGACGAGCAGAGCATCATCCCTGGGCTGAGCTCCCCCAGGGTGGTGCGAGGCCAAGGCTTCCCCCAGCTCCCGGCGGGGCTCGGCGCAGGGTCTTTGCGCCCATGACGGGACCCCCGAGGAGCTGCTGAAATGCAGGTAAATAATCGGGGCACAACGGGACGCAGAGCCATGCCTCGCATGGGGTCACACGGGTGACATGGGCGAACGCAGCCCCAAGCAGGGTGTTGAATCCCGTCGCTTGGCAGAAACGGCATTTTCAGGCAGGCAGGAGCCGGGGAAGGCGAGGCC
>NW_010418636.1:942-1223 GCF_000710305.1 Buceros rhinoceros silvestris
GCTCGCCCCCCCCGGGCCCCCCTGCGTGTCAGCAGCCAGGAATCACTGATCTGCGACGGATGTCTCCGAGGGATGATAGGGCAGCGACCCTCATATTTTCTGCAGCAAGCGCCGCTGCGAGCTCCCTTTGTGCTGGAATGATGGGAATTCATTACAGACCACCCCCCGCCGCGCGCCGGCTCCCAGGGGAGGAATCCGCCAGCTCTCTCCGAGCCTAAATGGGATTAGGTTATCTGCCGGCACCGACACCCAGACATGCGCAAACCGGGGAGGGTCCCGGC
>NW_010418637.1:0-362 GCF_000710305.1 Buceros rhinoceros silvestris
GCAGTGCACGGGGACATCTTTCCCCAGAGGCGGCCGTGCAGTGCATGCCCATGCTTGCTATTTCAGGCAGGGCCATGGGTGCTACAGAGGGTGGCAGAGATGCTGCTACTCTCCAGCTTTACCATCCCCAGGGTGCTGCCATCTCCAGGACAGCCCCAACCTCTTGTGCTGTCCCAGTCTCCTTCCACAAAGAAGATGCTGCTGCTTTTCTTCTCCCTCCCTGAACAGGGCAAAGCGCAGCTCCTTGGGCACAGGGAAAATGGAGCCGCTTTCTCCCTCTCCTGTGAGATGCCCCCACCACCTTCTTCCCCCTCCTCGCCACACACCTCCCTTTTGGGAGACAAAAAAAAAAAAAAAAAAAA
>NW_010418637.1:528-2827 GCF_000710305.1 Buceros rhinoceros silvestris
GTTCTTATTTCCACCACATTTGCCATTTCCTGGTCTAAGTAAAGAGTGTCATAAGAGTGACAAGCTAAAAGCCACTGATTACTGTGGATTCATGGCATTTATTCTCCTCGTGAAAAGAGCAAACATCAGAAATAATGTGGTCCGGCCTGCCTCGGAGCCTAACCCTGCAATTAATCAGCATTCATGTGCAGAAGGTGCACGAGCATCTGATATGCAGAAAGGGAGCAATTAAAGCAAACATCAGAAATAATGTGGTCCGGCCTGCCTCGGAGCCTAACCCTGCAATTAATCAGCATTCATGTGCAGAAGGTGCACGAGCATCTGATATGCAGAAAGGGAGTAATTAAAGGCAGATGCAATCTCTGCTTCCTGCGGGCCTGGGGAGGGCAACTGCACCCCCCCCACATTGGGGTCCAACCCCCCAAAGTCACTGCTGTCCCCCCTTTCCTCCAGAGCAGCCGGTCACGCTTGTCCCACCTGCCTTTGCTAGGAACACCGGGGACAGGCTCTGCTCCCTGGAGTGGGCGAGGTGATGGGGACCCCACGTCCCGCGGCTGCTCGGCAAAGCGAGCAGGAGCGTTTGGGAACGCGGTATTTAGACAGCTTCCGATGCCGTGAACCCTGACACGGCTCCGTGACACCGCGAGGTCCCCAGAGAGGGGGATTGCTGCGGGCTGGGGCTTGCCCGGGACTATCGCTGGCCTCCTCCCGCCGGGGTCTGCCCCGCTGCTCCTGCTGATCCTGTCGAGACCTTTAATCCGTGGGGGATCAGCAAATTAATCCACTAAAGCATGAAGGGCCTGAGCTGTGTTTAATCGCTCCCTTTTGTGTCAGGGGACGGCTAAATGACCATACAAGAGAAAAACCCACAGAGGGGTCAGAGGGGAGGCGGTGGGCGATTAACCCCCGTCACCTCCCTCCAGGCTGCGACGCGGGGTGAGACAGGGCTGAGCCCGCAGACACCAGGGCCGGGGCATCGCGGGCATCAGTTGAGCCAGCATCCCCTTTACGCTTCCGTGTCCTGTGTCACCGATCAGGGGTAGCATTGTGGCTCACGGTCCTCTGCAGCCCCCTACCACAGTCAGAGCTGCCCCAGCCGTGGGTGAGACGAACTGTGCGAAGTCTTGGCCAGGCTCCCAGCAGACAAGCTGTTATCACGGCAATTACATCCCAATAAGACCTTTGGGAGCTATTTCGGCCGAGGGGTCAGTGGTGGTGACAGCGGCCGAATCCTCCCCTTGCCCCCGGGGAGGAGGAGCTGTGCTGGGGGAGGCTGAGCAGAAGCCGTCTGCCTGCTCCGGCACAGATTGTGCCAATGCGTGGTTGAGTGCGGCGAATGCTCACAGCCAGCACCCTTCAAAAATATCACTCACAGAACAAATGACACCACCTCCCCCTCGCCATCCTCGCACACCAACGCCCTCGCCCCTGCAGGGGCGGCCACGCCAGCCTGGGTGCTGTGGCCCCCCGGTCCCCACCTCCCATTTTCTTCAAAAGGAGAATAACCTGCAATATATATATATTTTTTTTTCCTTTCTGGAAACTAATGGACTCCTTAAATAGCAAAAATTGCACCCTGTAATTAAGATCTTGCTTTTTAAATGATTAATCATTCTAACCCCTTCCAGCGGCATCCCACTTACTGCTGCTCTCATATTGAAATGCAGATCTGAGAGGGAGGGAGCCGAGCAGGTCTGTGGAGAGGAGCAATTAAATCTTCCAGCTGTCGCTGGTCCACCCCATCCTCCATTTTTTTCAGGGAGCCCTGGGTGTTGTCCACTGGGCTGGCTCCTTGCCCTGATCCACATCCTCCTTTTTGATCCTCTCAGCTCCATCCTCTTGCCCACCTCCAGCCCTTTCTGTTTCTGTTGTCTCCTGGTTTCTGGCTCAGTGACACTTTCTCACTGCAAGGGCTGACCTTCCTTTCCTTGGAAGTGCTGTCAAGTCCCCAAAAAGCTGTCTGTCCTCCTCCACCTCCCAGATGAAAGGGGAAAGGATGTCAGCTCTGGGTTACGGTAACATCTGCAGAGAACCGGCAATCCCAGTCCAAGCCAGTGTTTGGGGACCGCTGCTCTGCACCTCTGCCTTTGGCAGTGTTTGCAGCCCTCTGAGGTCTCACCCTCCTGTCCTTCTCTTGGCTTTCCCCTGAACCGCATCCCGTCACAAAAAATCAAAACCTGCAAAAGACACCTGTGAACATGTTTCACCTCCTTGCTGGGGGTTCCCCACAGCCTCAGCACATTGCCTCCCTCATTCACACTTTCCTGGGACCAACTACTGGTTTCTTAGGATGCTTCAG
>NW_010418637.1:2917-8390 GCF_000710305.1 Buceros rhinoceros silvestris
GAAAACTGCTCAGCTGTGTAGAGACTATAACCAAAAGAAGGTCCTCTGGCCTAAGTCCCTCCTGTACACCCTCTTCAGGCTGGAGGGGATCCTTCAGGTGTTTTTCAGCCCATCATGAAGAAACTATGGGTGGATGGAAACCAAAAATACATCTGGTTTCAGTACCCAGTGGTGTCAGGCTGATGGCTTGGGAAGGGCAGAGTCCCTCCTGATCACCACCCGAAGCGGACGGACCTGGCTATGTGTTTCTGTTTCAATGCTCTGCAATAAATCCCTCTTTCTGTCACCCTCTCAAGCCAGTCCCATGGCAGGTCTGTGAGGTGACCAGGACTCCAGCCTTGGGCTGAGGAGGAACGTGATACTCTGGATGTGTTAAATTCAGTGTTGAATAGCCACCGAATTTCTCCAAGGAACAAGAAAGAGAGGTCATTTGGAGCTTCTGTGTCTCTCTACTGGTTTGATTTTTCTGATATGGAAATAGAGAGGAGACAGGAAAGTGTGTAGCCATGTGAGATGGCAGAAATGGAATGAGGAAGAAGAAAAAAAGAGAGGTAGGTTTGGGGACAGGATGCTCCCATTGAAGTGGAAACAAGAGGAGAAAATGCTTTCCCAAGGAAGGGGGCTTCCGTGTTCCCATTACCTCTAAAAGTACTGCACCTGTCTTCTCAAACATTTCCAGAAAAGAAGATTCCCAGAAGATTTGAGGAAGGGAGGGAGATTGGAGCTTCTCTGGCCCCTTCATCACACATTCACTGCATGGTGCATTGGGCTGGCACAGTTCTGAGCACCAGGGCAGAGCATGGGAAGGATGCTCCATGGGTCAGGGGAATGAGGAGTGAACCTGCTCCATAGCCCTTGGAAGATACTGTTAGCCCTCAGCATCAGCTCTTTTTTCACCCTGATTTCCCAGGCTTATTCCTTCTGTTCTGGGTTGCGACATCTGGCTATGACGTGGCTAAAGGATAGGACATGGTTCTGCTCACCAGGTACTGACCTATCTCAGGACACAAAGCAATACTGCTGGTGGAGCCAAGGGGAGCTCCAGCCCTTCAACCTCGTCCTCTCAATGTGCATGTGTCCAAGAGGGAAGAAAGTCCCTAGGTACCTTCTCCCTGCTGAAGAGTGCTTTGATCTTTATGATCACCAGAATGACTTTTAATGTGTAGACAACACTGACCTGAGATTCAATTCCCTCCCCACCCCCCCTCAGCTAGAGCTCAGAAGCCTTTTTCCCATGACAAAATGAAGACAATATCAACAAGACACATAATAAGCAGTGGGGAACCACGCAGAGCATGAGCTGTGCTCCCAAAAGAGTGACGACTTGCAGTCTCCACACTGCTCTGACCCCCTCTCTGATATAGTCTGGATGCTCCAAAGCACCCAGTGATTCTCCAGGATTTTAAAGCATTAAATGTCCGTTTGGTTGGTGTTTTGGCTTTAGTCTTGCTGGGAAAAACCTACACAACTGGGCTAATAGGGCCAGGAGCACCGTGAGGGTTAATCAGCGGGAAGCGGAGTGGGTACAGATCACTTTCCCAGAGCACCAGGAGGAAAGTCAGCAAACCTCACCAAGCTCTCTATTTATGGATCTCCACTCCTCTGCATGGCCCCTTTCTTCCTCCTCTTTGCTTTCCTCTTTTTACTCCCTGCCCCGAGTTGCAAGGCACAGGACCCCGTCCCGTCCTCGAGTCCCCTCCACGCCATCATTTGCATTTTCACCAGCCTTGATTAATGCCAGAGCCTGTTTATAGAGTTACAATCTCCAAATTAGGTTGCCGAAGGCATCCCGGGCCAGCCCTGGAAAAATCTTGGTGGCTGAAAGGAGCCATAACTAAGCCTCAAGCAGACGTCTTTATTCAGCTGTAATTGACGTTTAACAGACGTCTGTAACTTCGTCTGGACTTATAAAAAAACCCGAAAAAAAGTTCCCCCCTCTCTTTATGTTCCCCCCTTTTATCCAGCAGTCAAAAGTGTAAGAGCCCACCACACCGGCCCCACTCGGTCAGTGTGCAGCAGGGGCCGTGACAATAGTGGGGCTGAGACAAAGCCGCAGCCCACGCTGCACACACTGGCGCCTTGTATGTCTATTTACCTCCTAGAGTGGTTTATGCTAATTTATTGGCAAGTGGCAACCACTTCTGCATACTGATGTGCCGCCACTTCTTTCTGAGCGGGGGCCCTCGTCTGCAGGGAGGCCCTGGGGGGACCCCTTACCCTGCCAGCGACGCCCCACAGAAGGATGCTGCAATGCTCGAGGCTCCCCATGTGCCCCCCAAACCATCTGAGCTGCTGGTTTGATTGCACGATGGCTCTTTATTTCGGTCCCCTTTGGATACATGGTGCTGATACCGTCCCTTTGCACAGAGATGTTCCAAGCATCGGCACCAATCCGAAGCAAACCAAACCCAGAGCCATAGGATGGAGCTAAGGACACAGAAAGAAAAGCTATAGATAGTTGTGGAGACAGCCAGATTTTCATATAAATATATCTCCGCTGCGTTCTGCTGACATGTGTGAGTATGGAAGGGCGCTCGCAAGTCAGGAAGACACTAGAAATCAGGATAAAATTATTTTCTTCTTTCCTGAGTGCTTACATTGTGTACTATTCTTTGCTGCACAATGGTTTATTTCAGCACTGGGACATGAATTCTCAGATCAGGTTTTACCGACTAGTCCTTGAAGGCAAATTTTCCTTTCATTCTCGAGAAGATGTGGTGCTGCCCAGCCCCTGGCTGGAGAAGAGCCCCTGTGCTCTCCCGTGGATGGTCAGACTGTCAGGGGGACACTCAGGTCTCCCTCTGCAGGCCACCTCCTTCCCAGAGGAGGGTTTTAGAGAGCATTTTCAATGCAGATGCTATCCAGAGTTAAAGAGTATAAATTGGTTTTAGTGGTTCAGGATTCCCCAGAGAGAAGTGCAGCCAAATGGGATGCTGCTCCTCTCTCACCCACAAAGCACCTTCCAGCACCTGCCAAGTACAAGTCAAGGCGAAGCCAAGGCTTGAAGGTAAAGACAGGAGAAACACCCGAGACAAAAGGAATAAAGTAAGAGCAATTTGTTTTGATGCTGGGTCTTGCTGTTCGTAGCACATGGCCAGAAACCTGGTCAGTGCCATGATGATGTTGTATTGCAGATGATACAGTGAAGGAGTTGGGCAGTTTATCTGAGACGAACAGAGGCCATTTGCAGGTTGAATCAAGCAGTGGGCCAGGAAGCTTTAAAACATTTGTCACAAGTCCTTTGGCCTTCCCAGGAGAGGATGAGGGTTGTGCTCCATCCCCCCAGCTCTCCCACTGCTCCTCCACACAGGCGATTCCTGGCTGCAGAGCAAAGCAGGAGACCTGTCCGTGCAGCGGGAGTGCCTCATGTCTGGAAGAGCCACCCAAAAGCAGAGGAATCTGACCTGAAGTACCAGAGCAGTGTGAAGGTCCCAAAGCTGGGAGCCCCTGCCAGGCTGGCCAATGGCCAGGAGGAAAGGATGACAGAGAGTCGGTTGGACAGGTGGGACTGAGAGGTGTTTCAGAGGGCAGCAGACCTCGCCTGTGGTTTGCTGGCTCTAGCCTAGAGAGACCTGAATGTGCCCCTGAGAAGCTGCTGGCTGGGAGGGTTTTACCAGGGGTGGGTGCCCACTGCGAAGCGCAGCAGGCAGCCCACGCAGCCGCTGCTATCCATGGCAAGCACTGCCTGACAGGGCCCCTGCGCCGTAACAGCACCTTCCCCAGAACACCGCCCGCAGGTACTCCCGTTCCCAGGAAGACTGGAGGAAGTCATCGTGCCTCCAATGCTGTGGCATCAGCACCAGCACTGCCCCTTCGGGCACTGAGGGACCTCCCAGACTGGAGGAGAGCTCAGCCCCCAGCCGCTGCTATCCATGGCAAGCACTGACTGACAGGGCACCTGCGCCGTAACAGCACCTTCCCCAGAACACCGCCCGCAGGTACTCCCGTTCCCAGGAAGACTGGAGGAAGTCATCGTGCCTCCAATGCTGTGGCATCAGCACCAGCACTGCCCCTTCGGGCACTGAGGGACCTCCCAGACTGGAGGAGAGCTCAGCTTGCCAGAGAAGTCAGTTTTTCAGCTGCTTTGTGCTGCTAAAGCTATAGAAAGGGAGATGTGTCAGAGCCACGGATCTGGCCTTTTGTGTTTCAAACCCAAAGGCTCAGGGTTTCTTCCCTTTTTGTGCTGCTCAAAACAGCAGAAAGTTTTGCAGCACCTCTGGCATCTTTCCCTGGGACTTTTCACACCAGCTGGGCACAGGGCATGGCCATGAGAAGGAAGCAGCTTGTGGCGCCATGCCAGAGTTGCTCCCATTTCCCATGGAAAGGGATGCAGCCTCCTCGTGGGTCTCTTCCACAGTCCTTCGGCATGTCAGAGCAACGAGCCCTGGTCATCTCCCTCTGTCACGAGATTGATGGCTCGCAGGATTCTGAGGCCAAGAAAGTCTTCCCAGGTCGATGTAGGGATGAGGGGCGTTCTCCAGGCTTTCTACAGGAGAGGAGAGGGAGGATTTCCCACACAGGGCTGAGCACAAAGAGCCTGAGCTGCTGTGTATCGGTAATACTCCGTGGTGCCTTTGCTCGCAGCTGGCAAGGGAGGTTCAGTGGCAACACTAGAGAGTCCCTGGAGGGGTACACACACGAAGGAGAGCCTCCTTCCTCCCCCCCAGCACCCTGCCTGCGATGGAGGACAGGCAGGGCAGGCAGGGCTCTGGGAGGGTGCCAGCCCAGGGCCTGGCAGCCTGCAGCCCTGCCTGCATTGCTGCCTTGCAGGAGAGGAGGGAGATGTGAGCACCATGTCTTAGGCAAGGGCACCTCATGCTGGCAGCTCCAGAAATAGCCTGGAAAGCCTTTGTTTTAGTGATTTCCCTGCTTCCTCACAGGGTGGTTTGCCCCGGCTGGTGCTGGCAGGGAGACAGGGTGCTCCAGAGCAGCATGAGGCTGCAGGGATCAAAAGGCTGGCCCAAGCCTGGAGATCATCTTCCTGTTACCCCCTGCCACATGTCCTCCTGCAAGCCCATGCCCAGAGTCACCTTTGCCGGAGATCAAGCCAGATTCTTCCTTTGCCACAAGCACGGAGCATCCTCCAAGGCCATGCCCCCAAGGTCCCACTGTGCCTCATGCCACCAGGACGTGGGGGCTGTGGGCGTGTGGGGTGGCTGTTCTTCCACAGCCTGGCTAGGGACACCTCCATGCAAACCCCAGACGCTGAGGGCTGAGACACTGACCCCAACACCTCAGCCCGCCCTCCAAAGGCTTCTGCCTCTTCCCTTTCCTCCCAGGGTGAGCTGTCGCAGCAGGGGCATCCCCAGGCCTCGCTGCCGAGCTGTTATCTGCCAGTCAAAGGTGGGTGAGAAAAGAAACACACCCCCCCCCTAAAAAACAAGATGTCTGGTGTGAATCTCCTGATCCTGCTAACCCGAGGGCTCCACTGGAGCCAGCCGCGTGCAAGCGGCGGCCCCGGGGCTCGCTTAGC
>NW_010418637.1:8489-9925 GCF_000710305.1 Buceros rhinoceros silvestris
AGTGCGGAGCAGCCTGCGGCTGGCGGGAGAAAAAAGGGTCTTTTCTTGTCAGTGAAAGATTCATCGTTGGGCTGAAAGTGGCCCCTCCCCTCTTTCAAATACTTGTCAGCAGGGAGAATACAGCTTAGATACTGGGCTGATCAGATCATGGCTAATCTGTTATTCCTGGCCGCGAAAACTGACGGAAGACTTTCAAACAACTTCACTGGGAGCGTGTGTGGTGGGAGGGAGCGGGCAGGAGATGCCGAGCCTCTGGCAGCCCCACACCGGCATCTCCTGCTTGCGAGGTGCATGGCACAGGCAGCACTGGTCCCCTATCTCACGTCCGCTGGGGCTAGTGGCATCCTCTGCGCCACAGGCACTGGCAGTGGAGGGGAAGGTGTCGGTGCTGAGTGGTGGGAACAGAGGAGGCAGGTTGGCCAAGGCATCTCCTGCAGTGAGAACCAGGCCCTCCTGGCTGCATGGCTTTTTCTTCCAAACCAGAAGGGTTGGTGATGTTTGCCACTGTGGAAAGACACGTGCCGCCTGTGTCTGGGAGCCTTGGTGCTGCGGAGAGTGCCAACAAATAGGTGGCCATCTCAGAGAAAGGTGCTTTCCTGGTTACTCCTCCCCTCTGGGCTGAGATGTTTGCAAGAGACAAAAATAGACCAGACAAATCAAACCATTCATACTCACTGGTTTGCAGGAATTTCACGTGGTGGCCCAGATTCTGTACATGGGTTTATGTCATAGAGATGCAGTCAGCAGGAGAGGTAGGAGGACACACACAAATACGGCTTACACGTCCTGTTACGCCCAGCATTGGGACCGGTGTGGGCGACCAGCCTAGGGGATGGTGACAATGAACCGTTACGGCCAGGAGCCCACTTCTTCCTACAAAATCAGGGTAGATGGAGCTGCTTTCGCCATTACCACTGCACATGTGCAGGTAGGACCTCATCCCCAGGCCTGGCAGATGCTGCTCTGTCTCTCCCCAAATGCTTTGCATGCCCATGCATCTTGCAACTCACCTTGCTCTCTAGCTCTCTTGCTGCTGCTGCCTTGCCTTGCTGCATGCTGCTGCCAGCCTGGTTCTAGCCCTACATCTACCTCTGCTGGGCTCAGCACAAACCATGGTTATTGCACAGGACCTGCCGTGAAGATGGACCCTTGGTGGGACAGCTCTGCCTGCAATGGAAAGGAAAACTACCCTGAAGTGGCCCAATGTGATGGGAGCCTGTGGGAGGGGGACCGATGCCCAGCAAGCCTGGGGACTGGCCTGCACCAAGGCAGGCTCCTCTTAGTCAGGAATAATTAATTACCTTCTCGAGGATCTTAGCTTCAGCCCTTCCCTGCTCATGCCCCAGCCCAGGAGAGGAGGGAGGGAGGGAGGAGACGGCAGCGAAGAGGGTAGAGAATTAATTGGACATTGTGTTGGGAATCGCCTCCTGGTTGCT
>NW_010418637.1:10211-13708 GCF_000710305.1 Buceros rhinoceros silvestris
CATTTGGTTGGGAATCGCCTCCTGGTTGCTGTCAATCTTAGGAGTGAACAGCCTCTTGTCTCACTCAATAGGAACTTTATATGCTCCTTTAATCCTTCAGTCCGTATTGTCAGAGCTTCCCCCCTCCTCCTGTCTCTCCTTCCCACCACAGGACTTTTGATGACCCCAGCTGTCTGAGGCAACACAAAGAAGCCCCTTAACTAACACCCTGTGATCTATACAGGCAATAAAGAGGCTCCGCTTGACAAGGATTTGCGGGCAGAATATATGCAAATGCTGGGAGGTGCACGGGTGGGGAGGTGTGCCGAAAAGGCCGCTGCGCCAGGGCATGGCTCCTGGCCCTGGGCGTGCTGTGGCCCAAGTAGGGATGTGGTGCAGGTGAGGGATGGACCGAGAAAAAAAAAAGGGGCTGGCTGTGACTGGCTGGGCTTTGCATGCCCCACCGTGGGCTAACGCAAACAGGAGTGCCCTGTTCATCCGGGCTGCAAGGCCAAGGCATCCATGGGCACATAGGCGAGGGGCTCCTGGCCAATACCCCCCTGAGCTTTGCTCCTGGAGGGCCACCTCCCGAAGTCAGGAGGCCATGCTCCTTCCCACATTAGCACATGAATGGGGTTAGGGGTGGGGGGGAGGCGGGAAGGGGGGCAAGCCCCCAATGTCCACTCAAGCAAACAATTTGGATAGCACATTGACATAATTACAAGGGACAGGGAGACACAAAAAAGGTGGGGGGGGGGGGGGGAAGGGGCGGAGGCCCCCACTGTCCACTCAAGCAAACAATTTGGCTAGCAAATTGACATAATTACAAGGGACAGAGAGAAAAGAAAGGCGAGCCCCCTCCCCTGCGCTCCAGAGGGCCCGACCCCTGCCGAGTTACTTAGACCCTTTGTGCAACTCAATGCTAGGTACTGATGAGGGGACGTATGCCCTTTTCAAGGGCCCTAAGCGACCGGCTGCCCTAATCTGATTACAATTTACAGCACTCCTTCAGAAGGGGCTGGAGCCGCGCTCACACAGGCGTGGACATGCCGGGTCTGACACGCACACGCTCGCAGCAGAGCACAGGTAGGCAGATGTGCATGGCAAAGGTAGATGGGCATGACAGGTAGATGGACAGAGAAGGTAGATGAATGTAGACAGTGAAGGTAGATGAACATGTTCAGAGAAGCTAGATGGACATGCACAGCAAAAGTAGATGGATGTGGGCAGTGAAGGTAGATGGATGTGGGCAGTGAAGGTAGATGGATGTGGACAGTGAAGGTAGATGGATATGGGCAGTGAAGGTAGATGGACGTGGAGAGTGAAGGTAGATGGACATGCACAGCAAAAGTAGATGGATGTGGGCAGTGAAGGTAGATGGACGTGGACAGTGAAGGTAGATGGACGTGGAGAGTGAAGGTAGATGGATGTGGGCAGTGAAGGTAGATGGATGTAGGCAGTGAAGGTAGATGGACGTGAGCAGTGAAGGTAGATGGATGTGGACAGTGAAGGTAGATGGACGTGGACAGTGAAGGTAGATGGACGTGGACAGTGAAGGTAGATGGACGTGAGCAGTGAAGGTAGATGGACGTGGGCAGTGAAAGTAGATGGATGTGAACAACAAAGGTAGATGGACGTAGACATCAAAGGTAGATGGATGTGGAGAGAGAAGGTAGATGACATAGACAGCGATGGTAGATGGATGTGGGCTGCGGCACCAAGGTTGGCAGGCTGGCACATGTGTGTGAGTGCATGCCGACACCTCCACCACCACATGGACAACGTGGTTTTCACTGTGCTAGCTGCGCATGGTCAAGAGAGCTGAAGGTACATCTGTGGGGACACCGGGCTTTGCATGCGTGGGCACACTACCAGTGGGAGATCCACCGTGGCCAGTGCGTGGGGCATGCAACAAGACCATTTCAGGCCAAATCTGGGGCTTGCACCGCACCCATGCATCCCACCACACACACAGGCACAGGTGTAAGCACGCAACCCCCCCTCTCCCGGGCAGGTGAGCAGACGTGCCTCTGCAGTGGCACAGGGGTCCTCTCCAGGAGCGGGGGACAGCAGTGGTGAGCCAAGACCTTCCCCTGAAATCTCTGCAGCAGCTTGCAGGAGCGGGAGTGCAAGCAAAGCCCACCACCTGCCTATTAAAAGCAGGATTAAACGATGCTGTTCTCCCCCTTCCCGCCCTCTTCCCGCTCTCTCTAACATCATCCCCTTGGGGAAAACACCACCTTTACATGAGATTTTCCTTTTTTTTTTTTTTCAAATGTCTTTTCTGCTCCATGTCCCATAGATCCCAGGGGATTAGCAGCCAGGCTGGGCCTTCCAGCCTCCTCGAAGGCAGGTTATTTCAGCCAGCCCCCCCATGGGAATCTGCCCCAGGACAACTTTGGTTAACGCCTCCAGTGCTTCCCAGCCAATTTGTACCACCTAATCCCCACGGGTATCGACAGCCCCTTTCTCACACTCTTCCCGCCTGCCGGAGCAGCCCAATCCTCCGCTCCCCCGTTGAGAAACCCTCCATCCACCGCTGGGGCCACGACCGCACTTCAAACGCGCCAGCCCGACCCCAGCATTGTTTGGCAGGGAATTAAAACTGCAAGGCCAGCCCCGGCGAGTGATTTAGGTACTGAGACCAGACTGAGCCCTGCAAGAGCACGGGCAATAAAACGCTTCGCTGCCCAGCAGCCTGGGCAACTTAGGTGTCTTCCCACGAGGAGGAGGCAGAGCCCGGAGGGACGGGGAGCTGCATTTGGGCTCCTTCTGCCGGCACATGCACATGGGGGAGGACATGTCCCCATGCGCATGGACCTGCCCCACCAGAGACGCGGGCTGGCCACCTCGCTGAAGCAACGAGGGGCACTCAGTCTTTGCCATTATTAATCCCCGTGGCCCCTTGCAAGCCGCTGGGAGGGAAGTCTGGAAGCCGCAGAGACTGGATGCACAGCTGGGTGCTGACCCACCTGGGACATGGCCACAGCTCAAATGGGGTGGGACAGAGGGGCACCGGTCTGGTGATGCAGAAGGAAATGCGGTGCCCAGAAGGTCTGCTTTTGCTTTCAGGTTTTGCAGACTTGGGGCAAAACGTTTAGGACCCCCTTTTGCAATGAGATTGGCTGCAGTGCCTGTCAGTAAACGCCTCGTGGTGGTTTCTGACGGGCTCTCTGGGTGACACTCTGAGCAGAAAATGGCACATCCTTTCCCCAGCGCAAACAGGCTGGGAGGAGACCTCCTTCCTTCAGCAGACCCCAGCGCAATCTGGAATTGCCCATCATTTTCCCATCCTTGCCCTGGGGAAAGGGTGCAGCTCAATGTATTCCCGGCCTCTGCAGGGATTATTCTCCGGAGGCACTGTCTAACCCCTGCCAGACCTGCCTTTGCCATCATAAAAGAATATACAATATGCCACCAGCTGGCAAGAGGGCTATTGCTCCCGGTGGCCCGGCTACGACATTTCTGAATCTCCCCTTAGCCACCAAGGCTTTTCCCTGTGTCTCACGCTTGACACT
>NW_010418637.1:13902-14293 GCF_000710305.1 Buceros rhinoceros silvestris
ATGCTCAACACAGGTTGAGAAGACAGCAGCTCCTGTGAGCGGCTGTCCCCGTCCCCGCGCCATGGCGGGGGAACACTGTGCTTCGGCGCCTCCTCCTCTGGCACAATGTTTTTCAGCTCCACCAAGCAAAGTGTCCAATTAGAGCAGAGCCTCTTGCTTCCATCTTTGCCGACGTTTAATTAACATGCTGCTGCTGGCAGCCGCTGACAAATTCACAAATTCCAGAAACATGTTGTAAAGGGTTTTTGTCTTTACCCAGCATGGAAAATGAGGGTGTCATATCCCAAGGGGATGTGAATAGCTACTTTTGACTCCCCCCCTCAGGTGTGAGAATTACAGCTAGACGTGGTGAAGAGCCCTATCAGCCCTCCTACCTCCTTCTCCCCCCACC
>NW_010418637.1:14492-14775 GCF_000710305.1 Buceros rhinoceros silvestris
CGGGAAAACATTTAGGTTTTGGGCCTGATTTTCATTCCAGTCTCCTCCAGCTCTGGGTGAAGCCTGATGGTCCGGTTAAGAGCCTGGAGCTGCACTCTGGCTTTGGGCTTTTCCCCCCAGGATAGCACTGGTAAGTGGAAGGAGCGGTCTGATGGCACTGGAGGAAATGGCTGAAACCAAAGAAGAGGAAAGGGTCTTTCCAGCCTGCGCTGTCCGTGCAAACAGGGCTCCCGGGGGCTGCGGAGGCCTCAGCAGAGCAGGAGTGGTGACGGCAGAGGCATGT
>NW_010418638.1:0-241 GCF_000710305.1 Buceros rhinoceros silvestris
CCCGGCTGCAGAAGGCCCTTTGCCACCTGCTTTATTTGTCTCCCAGCCCTGACGTGGCATCAGACAGGTGTTAAACTACTTAATCACTTTAAAATTGTTTTAATTTTCTGTTTTGTATTGATCTCCACAGCACCAATTAATCAGCTCACTGGACCAGGCAGTTAGTACATTAAAAATTGTCAGCTGCGCTGGGCAGCTTAGAAAATGTCAAAAAAATATCCCGACAGCAGCCCCTCACTCC
>NW_010418638.1:432-900 GCF_000710305.1 Buceros rhinoceros silvestris
TGGCTCTGCCTGTGATGGTGACGTGGCTCTCCCAGCTCTGCCACAGGGCTGGGGCACACAGGGGCACGCAGCCCCCGCCCCAGCCCTGCGCACCGCGCTGCCCACCCCTGGCCAAGGGTCCATCGGCTCTGCCACCCGCTGGCGTTTGTCCACGGAGGCAGCTGAGGGGCTGCTGGCTGAGAAGGGAGCGGGGTGAGCCCCCCACTCCCTGCGGGGCTGGGCAGGGACCTGCGGGATCAGTCTTCCCTTAGCCCTGAGAACTGCTTCCGAGCTGCCAGGGCTCCTGGCAAAGTCCCCCGCAGACAGTGCCAGCTTGGAGAGGGCGCGTAGTCCAATGTGGGCCTTGGGTCCTGGGCAGAGGGGTTGCAGGGTGACAGCCCACAGCCCTGCACCACAAGGCTGGTGCTCGTCCGCTGCAAAGTCCCTGTGCTTCAGGGGCTTCGGGCAGGCCCAGGAGGGCACCTGGCC
>NW_010418638.1:1457-1819 GCF_000710305.1 Buceros rhinoceros silvestris
CCCACCGTCTGGAGGGGTGGCTGAGCCGTAGGGTGGCAGAGCAGAGGCTGTGCAGGCCCCCGGGCACACAGGGGTGCAGCACCAGGGAGGAGGGGGCCACCCGGTTGGCAGGCAAACAGGCCAGGGCTATTGATACCGCATTAATCCTGCGGCCCCGACAGCTGAATGGGCTCGCACTCACACTGCTGAGATAAATGGTATTTATTTGCTGCTAACAGGTTCCAACAAGAGGCCCCAACGAGTGACTTTTGAACCAGCACCTCTTGCTGCTGGTGCACACCCAAACCGGGGAAAACCCTGGGAAACGTCCCCCAGGCTGCCCTGCTCCTGGGGGCTCTTTCTGCCCCACACACAGCACCACA
>NW_010418638.1:2113-2435 GCF_000710305.1 Buceros rhinoceros silvestris
CCTTTATTGCTCCAATGCCAACGGCACGGCCACGCCTGACACTGCCCACGCGTGCTGCTGCCAGCCCCACGAGCTGTGATCCCCGGGCAGGGGCCACCAGGAGCGGGGTGTCAGCCACCCCGTCCCCACAGCAGGCACCTGCCGGAGGTCACGCCCCCGGCAGGAGCGGGCAGCTAGGCTGGGCGCCCCTCAATGCAGAGCGGTGGGTGATGCTGGCGCTCAGCCGCTGTGCGTGCCCAAGCCCAGCACCGAGAAGGAGGCGCGGTGCTTCCTCAGCAACAGCCGGATCTTCTCGTCATCCGAACACGGGCCGAGGCACTTG
>NW_010418638.1:2580-3390 GCF_000710305.1 Buceros rhinoceros silvestris
GTCGTCCTCAGTCTCGGAGGCTGCCCGCTCTCCACCAGAGCCACCCACCCGCTGTGAGGACGAGGAGGGCTCCAGGGCGCTCTTCTTCCTCCATTTGGTCCGTCGGTTCTGGAACCAGACCTGCCGCCCCAGGGGCCCCGCTCGGTTAGCAGCCAACATGCCACGCACCCTGTGCCACACAGGGACCAACACTCACCTTCACCTGGGACTCTGTCATGCCAAGGGAATAGGCCAGCCGTGCTCTCTCGGGACCTGCCAGGTACTTTGTCTGCTCAAAAGTCTTCTCCAGAGCAAAGATCTGGTGCCCTGTGAAGGTCGGGCGTGTGTGTTTCTTCTTGTGGATGCTGTCGGCCAGGTGAGCAGGGGCTGCGAGAGAGAAGGAGGGAGGTGGGTGAGCACTTGGGTGCTCTGCAGTGCACAGCTCTGGGCAGCTCTGCCCCTCCTGAACACAGCACCAGCACAGCCGCCAGCTCTCAGCACCCACAGAGTCCCTCCACACTGACTCCCCTCTAAATTAAAACTATATTCTGGTTTCAAGGCTCCAGTCCCACCCCAGGAGGGCTGAGCTGCCGCCCGTGCAGGTCCCATCGAGCAGAGCTGGGCTGTGCACCTCCTGCTCGGGGACAGTGCTGATTCGTTGTGCTGAGACGGGAAGGGTCAGTAGCAGTGGTGCATGACCCTAGAGCCAGCAGCAGCAGGAACACCGTGCTCCCGTGCCCCCCACCTTGCAGGATGCGTGGCGGGAAGGCAGGCAGAGCTGGTCAGCTCTTGGCTGTGCTGGGAGCAGACGGCTGAGCCGCCTGACCCACC
>NW_010418639.1:0-2051 GCF_000710305.1 Buceros rhinoceros silvestris
GGAGGGGACCTGGGTGGGGGGCAAAGACCAACTTTGTAGGGGTCTGTGGGGACACGTAAACGGGAGGGGAAAAGCTGGGGTTGAGCATGACTGGGGAGGGGAAGGGAAGCATCTCTCAGCCTGTAATTTGGGTGGGGGAACAGTCTGAAACACTGAGCAGCTGCAGTAATAAAACGGGGGGATAATTCCTAGGGGATGTCTGCCCTCAGCCCACCTGGGAGCCAGGTACGAGGTGGGTATTGGAGTTACGCAAACAGTGGCATTACCTTGGCTGGAGCAGAGCCGTCGGGAGCAGTGGTGGGGCTTCACACCACAGCAGTGGAAAAACCAGCGTGCACAGTGTTGGGGCTCCAGAGCTCCCTGCCGGACAGCTGCCTCACTGTACTGCCTCAGTTTCCCTTGCTCCAAGGAGCAGAGCATTCAGCGTGCCTTTGCAGCACAAGCACACTGTGTGTTTGCATCTTGCTCACACCACTGTGCCAGGTGGATCCCACAGCCCACTCCCCTCCTCCAGTCAAGGAATTTGTGGGATTTGCTTCCCCAGCAAAGCTCAGGCAAAGCAAAGCTGTTGCAAGACCCCCTGGAGGATCTGGTTTCCTTCACGACACTGCAAAAATCTGCTTTTGCTTTCCAACACTCTCCTGTAAATTCGTTCCGGGCTTCGGGGCTTTCACTTTATGAACGTGGACATGGCTAATGACGGAAAATGCGCCAGGATTCAGCTTCCCTAAATACGCCTTTGCTGGCCAAACCCCCCCTCCAGCTCCCTGCTGCAGAGGGGGGTTTCCTGCCGGCTCTGCCTTCGGTCTCGCAACCCGCTCCCCCTCCATGGCCCCCAGCCCCTTGGCTCCGGGCTGCCCCCCTCCTCGGCTCCCCTTGCACGGCCCATTGAGCACGGTCCTGGCGTGCCACAGGTTTTTGTGCCCTGCATCCATGAGTCGCCAAGCAGCTGGGGCTGCAGCTGCTCTGGGAGCAGGGAAAAAGTCAAGAAGGGCTGAGGTTTTCCGACATGCAACCCCAGAGACAGTTCAGAGCCTAAGCAGGGGGGACAGGCTGGAGATGACCCAGCCAGGGGTGCTGAGCCTCCCAGGCTGCCCCGGCTTCCCTGCCTTGGGACAAAGCATTGCCTGCTTATTCAGGCAGCCCTGCACCAACCACATCCTTGCCTGCCCCTGCCCCACACCGGGGGAAAAGCTGTGGGGCTGAGACTGGCCCTAGATGCCACCATGAGGCCACACAGCTCCTGGCCAGCACAGAAACAGAGCCAGCGCTTAAATCCCAGGCACTGCTGAAAAGTGGGGCCAGCAACAGTCCTTGGTTATTTCTTTGGCAGGGGAGCAGGGAGGGGTCAGGCCTAGATGCTGCTGTCCTTCCCCTCCCACAAGGGCCCCAGCCCTGGCTCCTTCTCCCATGTACCATGGCCCAGGCACCCGGAGTATCCCTGACCCCGTGGCCTCTGCATGGCTGGATTCATCCAAGCATCGCTGCAGCATTTGCCACTCCAGATGGAGAACCCCTGGCCAGAGGTGAAATCCATCCTCAGATCCAAGCAGGGAAAGCACCAGCTACGGAGCAACACAACTCAGAGCCTGGAAGCCAGGGGCTTGGCTGGGCTGGGCAGCTGAACAGGATGGAGCTCAAACCTGGCACGAAATTAAACCTCCTGCTTAACAACACTAGTGAATGTACTAATCAACAGTAGCAGCTGTGAACAAGAGGTGGGGGAACCTGTGCTTCACAAGGAGCTGTGCTCAATCTCACCTTGATTCAAGGATTCCCGCCTGCACCAGAGGGGCAGCTCCAGTTGCTGGGAGCAGAAATTGGGTTTTGAAGGTGCATCTAGCCTCAAGCATTAAAGCCCCCTCCTCACTCCTCGGTGGGTTGCTCCACATTATCACTTCCCCCCGTCCCATCGAAGCCAAGGGTCCATGGGTGCTCCCGGCTGACCCACGGTCATGGCATCATTCCAGAGCTGTCATCAGGATATACTCCTGATGGCAGAGCCGTCACAGCCAGTCTGGGGTGCCCCACTCCTGGCTCCAATGACCCCC
>NW_010418639.1:2389-3085 GCF_000710305.1 Buceros rhinoceros silvestris
TGGCAGAAGCAGATGTCACGGGAACATGCTGGGACAGGGGTGCTGCCAGCACACTGCGTGGGGCTGTAGGGATCTCATTCTGACCATAGACCAAATCTCCTTCATTTCACCTCAAGCACACTGCTGCGCCTCTCCATTTCGTGTGGTTCGGAGCCGCCAGAATCCAGTTAGCCCACCCCAAGGCCACATGGCTCCCCGGAGTCCCAGCCCCATGCCAGGGGGTCTACCGCGGGGACAAGGGATGGGCAGCATGCAGGTGCCTCCTCCCTGTGTGCCAGGCAGGACCCGTACTGTGGCTCGGTTTTCTCCAAGATTTTCCAGAGCAAATTTCTCCCAAGAACAAACCCGTCAACAAATTCTTGCGGGAAACGGTTGCAGCTGTGAGTTGAAGGGACAAGGGGCTCTCAGGCAAGGCCACATGGCTCTCCGGAGTCCCAGCCACATGCCAGGGGGTCTACCGCGGGGACAAGGGATGGGCAGCATGCAGGTGCCTCCTCCCTGTGTGCCAGGCAGGACCCGTACTGTGGCTCGGTTTTCTCCAAGATTTTCCAGAGCAAATTTCTCCCAAGAACAAACCCGTCAACAAATTCTTGCGGGAAACGGTTGCAGCTGTGAGTTGAAGGGACAAGGGGCTCTCAGGATGGCCCCAAGGAGCCATGGCCGGCTGGTGAGGGATGCTCTGGTCCTCCGGCTACC
>NW_010418640.1:0-672 GCF_000710305.1 Buceros rhinoceros silvestris
GAGGCTGGCGCCAGCCGGGCTGCGAGGCCAGAACCTCCCGATGGAAATACTTTGCTCCTGACGTGCTGTGGTTTCCGGGTAATCACGCCGTCAGGGCTTCCTTGTTTTGTTAGGAGCCGGGACGGGCGCCCGCCGTGCTCCCTCCACCCGGCCCCTCCGTGGTTCCGGCCAGGCACGGTGCCACCGGAGCCCCGCTGGCTCCAGAGAGCCTTTCCCAACCTGCTTTGATTGCTTTAAACTGGGGGCAGCCCGCAGCGGGGCCGGACCGCGGCGCTGCTACAAGCTGCCCTTTATCCGGGCACAGAACCGGTTTGTTTTCGGCAGCCCCCAGGGAGCAAGGAGGGCGATGGAGCCCCCAGCAAGGCCTTCCCTTGGTCCCTGTGCTGCCCTCCGCCATGCTGGCACCCACCACCCTGAGCAAACGGGGACATTCCCAATGCACGGGGCGAACGGAGCGGCTGGGGTCTCACTTTTCCAACTGTCATGTGTCCCCTCCCATCCAGCTTGTCCCCATTGTCACTCTGCCACTGTCCCAGCTCTGGGCTTGGGGACATCTCCTGGGGCAGGTGGGCATAAAACCTTGGTGCGAGGTTGGTAGAGTTGGCCCAGCACCGATGGAGGCACTGATGGCTTTTTGCCCAGGTGACCCGTAGGGACGAGCGGGATGGCAGG
>NW_010418640.1:932-1222 GCF_000710305.1 Buceros rhinoceros silvestris
ACAGCATTGAAGGATGACCTGGGGCGGTGGGGAGGCGGATTCTCATCCCACCGACCCTCAGCAGGGATGGGGCTGATCTTGGGCACCCCGTTCTGCCAACCTGCCGCACCTCCCACCGTCCTGCCATGGCCCATCCCCAAAAAGGCTCTGCTGCAAGGGCTGACCCCACCGGGCTGGTGGCACCCACTGGACAGGGCCATGCGGTGCTCGAGCTGCCCCAAAGCCCCAGCTAATCCTGGTGCTCGCAGCACCCTGGCTCCACTTTTACCTCCTGGCACCTCCTAAGACGC
>NW_010418640.1:1457-1658 GCF_000710305.1 Buceros rhinoceros silvestris
TGTCTCCAGGCAGTGGGATGGGGACATGCCCACCTCTGGCGGGTCGGGGTCTGAGCTTACCAGCCCTGGACCAGGCAGCTGGGGACGAGGAGCTGGTTGGGGAGGTGAGGAGCCAGCGTGACACCCTGCAGCATGGAGCCCCCCAAGCTCCCAAAACTTTGTCTCCCCAATTTTTCCACCAAGGTCCATACCACATTGCTC
>NW_010418640.1:1762-3689 GCF_000710305.1 Buceros rhinoceros silvestris
CACACATTGCTGCCTCCATTTGTGAGGTGGAACACAGGGGACTCCCCACCCCGCCGGATCCAGGTGAGCTTGGGGCTGCCCACTCCGGGATGCCCAAAGACCCACCAGTTTTGTGGGATTTTTATCAGAGCCAGTGAGGGAGGGTGGGTGGGATGTTTTGGGCTCATCTCCAAGAGAAACATTTATGTTAGGGGAGGGCAGGAGTGGGGAGAAGAAAAGCATCATTCATCAGCGTTAGGAAAAAGGAAAATCGTATTAGAAGCAGCCGCAGTAATTGCAGATAAGAGCCGCTCTCGCCAGATTACTCCTTACTTTAATACAGCACAGGAAAGCCCTGAACAACCAGCGCCTCGCTTCCCACTATGGAAATTAAACCCTCCTCCGGTCTAGAAGAGACCAAGACTGTCCTCCCTCCCCACATCGGGAGGTGCAGCCACCACAGCTGGGCAAAGCAGAGGGGCAGGAACACGTGTGGGGAGTCCCTCGCATCAGAACCCCCCTTTCCCACCCCATCTCTGAACTCACTTTTCGTAGTCGACATTATCCTTGTCGCAGCGCATGTCCTTGTGCTTCTCCCAGTCCTTGCCGTGCTTGCAGGTGGTGAGCGAGATGATGTCCTTCCCGTTGTGGATGTGGTGCAGCGCGTTCCTGGTGCCGGAGCCAATGCCCGTCAGGTACCGCTTCCCCTTGAACACCAACAAGTATTTCTTCTTTGGGGGGATCGAGTCCTGATGCAACCACCCCCTCTCCCCGCTGCGCTGCGGGTGGTCCTTGGAGAAGAGGGGGATGGAGATGTCGAAGCCGGGCCTGAAGGTCTCGGTGTAGAAGCTGGCTTTGGCCAGGATAGCCTGGCCGATGTCGAAGCCCAAGTCCTCAGTGTAGTTGGGCCAAGTGCCCGAGTAGAGGTTGAAGATGAGGTGGTTCCGGCCGCCATTCCAGAGTGGGAAGCCGCGGATTTTCTCATTGACGTTACGGACGTATTGAGCCGAGAGATGGTCGCGGTCCAGTGTGTCGATGCTGAGGATGAAGAGGCAGGCTTCCTCAGGGTGCGGGGTGTAGTAGCGAGAGCGCTCGATGGAGGTGAGGATTTTGCTGTAACTCTCCGAGAGAGGCTGGTCCCTCTCCCGAGGGTAGGTGAAGACTTTGAAGCCGTGTTTCTCGCATCTGGAGAAGTCAAAGCAGGTTTCCATCCGGCATCTGCTGTTCTTGTAGACGCTCAGCCATGCCGCCCGCCGCTCCTGGGGCGACAGCAGCAACGGGTCCCCATCACTCTGCAGCTCCTCGGGGTCTGCAAACCTTTTGAGGAGGGATCGATCTGTCCAGTGGGGCCAGTTCCTCCGGGCTTTGGCTTTTCTCTCAGAAAAGAAAGCGAAACGGCGCAGCTGGTCTCCTCCAAAGAAGAAAAGCAGGAGCCAAGAGGCAAGGAAAGTCAGGAAAATGTATTTCTTCCTGGCCTGCATAGGTTCATGCGTGGCCCCAGCTCCTCATTGGGCTCAGATGGGCACCGGTGTCTGGTTGCAAGGCCAATGTCCCGAACCCCAAGCAGGGAGTGGGATGGCTCCTGGTCCCCAGGTATTGTCCCGTGGCCCTTGCAGCCCTGGGACTGTGGATGAACCCCACAGTCCTCTTGCCGCCCTCTCTGACCAGGGCTGCACTGGCTTTTCGGGGCAGTCCCTCTCTTGGGCTGTGGTGCACTGATGTCCTGCTCCGCTCCCGCGCAGCCGTTACTTCGCTGGGCCCCCGTGCTGCGACAATGACATTTCCATCACCCCTTGGCCCAGCTTCAAATCCCTGGAGAAGGGGAGAGGTTGTACCGTCACCGTCCTGCTGCCGCCAACCATGTCACCAAGTCCCGGCGGTGGTGGACACCCCTCCCCAGACCTCTCCTGGGAGAAAAACTGCTGCCTCGCTCCCTCCGAACCCCTCA
>NW_010418641.1:0-661 GCF_000710305.1 Buceros rhinoceros silvestris
TTTGGATTGGAAGGGACCTTCAAAGGTCATCAAGGCCAACCCCTCTTCAGTGAGCAGGGACATCTTCAACTAGAACAGGTTGCTCTAAGCCCCATCAAGCCTGACCTTGACTGTTGCCAGAGGTGGGACATCTACAGCCTCACTAAGCAGCCTGTTCCAGTGTTTCACCATCTTCATCACAAAAAAATTTCTTCCTTCTATCTAGTCTGAATCTATCTTCTTTTAGTTTAAAACCATCACCCCATCTCCTGTTGTAACACATCTTGCTAAATAGACTGTCCCCATCCTTCTTACGGGCCCCCTTTACTGAAATGCCACAATAAGGTCCCCTTGGAGTCTTCTCTTCTCCAGGCTTAACAATCCCAACACTGTCAGCCTGTCATCATAGCAGAGGTGCTCCAGCTTTCTAATAATTTTTGTGGCTCTTCTTTGGACCCTTTCCAACAGATGCATGTCCTTCTTGTGCTGAGGACTCCAGAGCTGGCTGCAGTACTCTGCAGTATGGTGAGGTCTCACCATAGCGGAATAGAGCAGCAGAATAACATCTCTCGACCTGGTGGCCATGCTTCTTTTGATGCAGCCCAGGATACAGTAGGTGTTCTGGTCTGTGGGTGCATGTTGCCAGCTCACGTCCAGCTTTTCATCCACTAGTACCCCCAAG
>NW_010418642.1:0-13969 GCF_000710305.1 Buceros rhinoceros silvestris
GGCCCGGCCATGCCCACAGCCCATCACCCACGCGGGGAAGGTCGGGGTGCCGCGGGGGTGGCCGCCCTGCTGGGGGATGCTGCCACATGGTGCCAGGCTTTGCTCTGGGCTCCAGCCTGCCTCTCCCCAGTTTTTTTTTCCCTGTTGCTCCCGTGTCCCCTGTTCAGAGGAGCTGGGAGTTCATCCCGGCCAGGCATCGGTATGCCTCCAGCCAAAAACTTCTTTTTTTTTTCACCCCTGCAAGTGGCATGAGATGTTTCACAAGAAAGGTTAAAATCTTCCCTTGGGAAAGTGTTTGAAGACTTGGGCCCTACTGTGGCTAAAAATATTGCTAATGGGGAAACCTATGAAAGCTGTCAGCTCCAATTAACATCCTCATTTCCAGGCCAAAAGAACTGAACGTGTGTGATCTGAAAGTCAGGACCGAAGTTAATAAGAGCTTTGTTTTGCAACCCCTGTGGCTTTGTCCCCAGGCTCCGGGGTCCTTACTTAAAAAATAACCTTCCCTCCTTGCTGGTGTCTTCTGTTTCACAGTAAGCAAATAAAATTCAGAAAACAACAGGAGTTCTCACCTCCTTAATGAACTGCTAGAGGATTGGGCAAGGTCAGTGCTCGGTGGAAGATGGGACGTCCCTTTCCCTTGGCACAGGTGGTCCCAGGCTTTGGGTGGCTGGAAGGAGCTCCAGCTCTTCAGGATGAAATGTTTTGTTTTATTTTTTTGTACACCTTGTCCCACAACCCCTAAGCCCGCTGTTATCTTGAATTTCTCCATCCTGCCTTGCCCCGCGGTGCAGGCGGTGGGGAACCCGGCAGCAGCAGGACTCTCCCGCATCTTCCCTGCACACCACTTGCAAGTGACTGATGCCTGAGGGTCATTTTACGTGGCCGAGTTTGTTTAGGAGCGGAACATTTTCCTTCGCAATGCATAAAAGTTGGAGTAAGTGTGAGCAGTGTGCAATGTAGCCTGGGTGTGAACAAAAACAACTGTCTGCTGGTGACAAATGCCTCCTCTTCTCCACGTCTTGGTCTGTAGAGACAATATTGCCTCCAGCCCCCGGCAGAGTGGCCCTGATACGGCAAGTGGGAGCAATACCTGCACCATTTCCCTTTGGATTCCTTTTATTCCCATACTATTATTATTCTTAATTACCAAAAATATGTTGCTGGATGTCCAGGGATGGGATCTGCAAAGACAAGTGCTGTGTTGTCAGCAGCTTACTGGGGCATACTGGTGCTGCCACTTCGCAGCAGGCTGCGTTTCGCATCA
Organism: Buceros rhinoceros silvestris; assembly: GCF_000710305.1. Lineage (NCBI taxonomy): Eukaryota > Metazoa > Chordata > Aves > Bucerotiformes > Bucerotidae > Buceros > Buceros rhinoceros. Next base: position 1,268 of record NW_010418642.1, read on the forward strand.
GCCCGCTGATGATTTTCCTCGCCCAGTTTCTAATCTCGACTGCTCAGATGGCTGGCTAGGCTGGGCTGAGCTGTCCTTTCCTCTATTAGTTCGTAAGGTTTTTTTCCCCTGAACATCTCTGGGAGGATGGATAAGGCCTGCACAGCTTGTGCATCTCCTCTCCCCACCCTGGTTTCCCTTGGTTTTATTTGCCTGAGCACTGGCGCAGCTCCTGCCCTGGGGCGAGGATGCTGCAGAGCCCTTCCCTTTGACAGAGAACAAAAATATCTCAGGGCCAGAAAAAAAGGCTTGCAGCAGCTCAGTGAGTAAATTATAGACTTTTATTGGCTGTGGCAGTGAGGTCCATCACCAAAAAAAACAACCCCAGACCACAAAGCGGTTTGATAAATGATGTCTGTGTGATGGTGTTAGCATTGACCCCCCTGGTTTAGTGCATCCCAAATGTGCGTGGCAGGGAGAGATGGGGCAGCGAGGCGTACGGAAGGCCAGCAGGATTTGGCCCCGTGCTGTGCAGGTCCCAGCAGCTGCTGGCTTAACTGAGAGGTTCCTCCCGTTCTGCCGGAGAGTTCTACCATCCCACCTTGCAGCAGCTGCTCCCAGATGCTGACAGGGAATGGGTGGAATGTCGGGAGCTCACAGGGACCAATCTGCTGGGGAATGCATGTCCTTCTGGGCACGGCTGAGCCCAGCTGCCCCTTCAGTGGGCAGGGGCTCAGCTGAGACTGCTCTCGAGAGGAGGGCCAGAGGCGTAACTGCAGGTGGCTTTATAAACCATGCAAGCTGCTGGGGTGTGATGGCACCTTAATTAATTGCAAAAGCTCAGGGAAACTTCAAGCACACTGGTTCCACCTGGAGAGGCTCATTGCTGCTGGGGGCTCCTCCAGCCGGGGGGATGCTGGACAAGGCTGGCTCGGTGCAGGGGCTGCCTCCCCTCAGCACCAAGGCCCGTTTTGCCAATGATTGCTCCTTATTTGTCCCCCTCTTTTGTGGCCAAGGCTTTCCAGGCTTCCTGCGAAACTTCCTTGGTGGGGAGCGCTGACCATGGGTCAGCAGCCCTGTCCCTTTGGCACGAGGCTCTGCGGCACAGCCACCCAAAAAGCACGGTAAAGTTTTTTATTAACTGCTTTTGCTTTGCAGGGGCTTGGTAACTTGGCTGGAGACTTTCATTCCTGGGTACAAATTATCAGGCGCTGCTGATCAGAAGCAAAGCGCAGATCTAATGAGAGCGCTGTTCCCACTGTGGTTTCTGCTCTTAAAACCAGCCAGCCTCGAAGGCCACGGAGCCAGCGCGCGGGTGACAAGAGAGAGGGATGAATCACAACTGGCACCGTGAATGCGGATCCCGTGGAGTCGGTTAGTGAGGGTGGAGGTTTTTTGGGCATATAGCTGAAACAGCAATACCTGGTTGCTGTCCCCAAATGAGGTCCCGGGTGCCACACTCCTGCTGCATTGGCAAAATGCAGCTGTATGGGGTAATCTGCAAAAAGTCTAGGCTGCCTCTTGGGGTTACCAAGGCAACCAGATATTTGCTCATTTGTATTTCTTGAAAATTATGCTGGGTTGTTGATTACATCGTTTGTGAAACTCTGTGTCAGGAGGCTGATCGCGCTTTGTCAGGGCTGTGTGGAAGTGACTGGTGCTGTTAGGAAGCAGGTTTGTGAATGGGGATTTTGCTGGAGTGTGGTGTGTGCTGTAGCTGCATCCCTCCTGCAGAAACCCAGTAACGTAACCCCAGGCCGAGGAAGAGTGCGCTTGCTTTGCTTATCCCCCACCATCCGTTTGAACTCGCGCAGTTGTTTGGGATAACACTAAATCTGAGTGACTTGCTGTGGGAGACCTTGCTAATGTTGGGACAAGGGATGCAGGAGAAGCCGCCTTCTTGCGCCGCCATAGCACGGAGAGGACTCAAATAAAACACCCTCCTTTGGCTGTGCTCGGAAACCTGCCACAGGACAGGAAGATGATGAGGTTTAACTCAAAGGAGTTTGAGGAATCTCTGTCTCCCCGTGTGATGAAGAGACAAGGCAAGAGCCACATGGCTGGAGGAGCCCTGGCAGCACTCAGGGAATAACCACCAGCTTCCACTTCCAGAGTGCGTGGAGACTTTGAGGTTTGGGAAAGTGCCAGCTTAGACAAAGTGTTTACTAATTTTTGGTATTGCAAAGCCGGCACTTGCTGCAGAGACCAGGAAAGGACAGTGCTGCAGGGCTGGCTTGAATTTACAGAGGTGGCTGTAGAAAGGGACAGGGAAGGCTTCTTTTTTTTTTATTCTGAAGATGAAATTAATTTGATTTGGATGCTCTTTAGACTCAGTAGCCATGGGTTCCTGGAAGTCTACTGACCCACAATCCAGCGGCGGTTTAAGAGCTCAGCGTTTGTTGTCAAGCATTTGTTTAATGGCAAAAATCCACTTGCCACTAATTCCTCTTCCATCTCATCAAGATAATTGGTGATAATAAGGCAGGACATCGTGGCGAGTCAACAGACAGCAGTTGTTTTGTGCAGCTTGCCTGCGTGAGGATGTAACACCTCTGTGGGCTCCCAGTCCGCTCAGCAGTGCTGGCAGTTTTGGGTGTATTCTGCATCTGCAGTAAATTCATCCTTCATCGCACAAGGCGCTCCGTGCTGCCAGGATGTCCCCTGCAGGGACAACTGCAGGGCGATAGCCACCAGGCTCCCAAAGCGTGGGGGCTTCAACCTGGGTACCCCCAGGATGTGACTTTTGGAGAAGGACTGGCGAGTTTTTGGGGAAGGCATTTGTGGCTTTGGGTGGAGCAGGATGAGGCAATGGCGAAAGATGCTTACGATTTCTTCCGCTCCTGGTGTTAATGTATGACCGTGCAAGGCACAAAATGCCTGTCAGGGTGGGGTTTTTAAATTTAAAATGCCAGTGCAGCCTCTTGCTGCTTATATTATCTGGCAGCTAGAGCCACCACATCCTCTCTCACGTTACTTTTTCCATTTTTCTGGTTTAAACTGGGCAAACCCAAAAAAAGCTGCTGTTTTGTTCAGATGGTTCAGTGCAGTGAATGACCCATTTTTCTTCTCGGATGAGTCACGGATCCTCCTTTGAAAGATCTCATTATTAATATGCCGTTTGGGGGATATGTCTGAATTTTCCAGCAGTGGCAGTGGCCCTGTCTGTGCTCGCTAAGGGAACCCGCACGATTAATGGCGTATGCCAGACGGCTGCACCCGAATGCAGTGAATTTGGTATCTATGTATCTTTAAAGGATGTATCGCTTTTTCAGTGGGCGTTTTTAGATACAACCTGTGTAACACTTTCTTCCTTATCAGAAATCTATTGACATTCTCATAAGCAGGAGAAGGGGATCCCTCCCCAGAAGGTATGTCTTGCAAAAAGAGGAACGGAAGGGAACAAGGGAGGGATTTTTGGATGTGTGGAATGGTCATGGAGTGGGGTCACAGCTCAGGCAGAGAGAATCCATCCCAAAGCCCTGCTCTTTGTCTTGTGCACAGGCCTCGTTAAGCTGTTGGAGAAAACCAACCCTTGTGCCAGGTGCCCCCTGCAAGGGGAAATACAGAGTCCAACAGGAGGAGAACAGTGTTGAGTTTATTTTGGGAAGAGGCCAAATGCACCATCTGGGCTGTCTGAACCCCACCTTGGATGGAGGCAATATGCTCTTTCTAAAATGGCACCTTCATTTATGAGCTGAAATGTGTTCTTCCCTAAGATTTGTGGAGCCGCTGCCTCCAAAACCCTGCCCAAAGTGTGACCTCAAACAATCCCTTCCTGCTCTAGCAGATAATCTTAATTCATGGGTACCAAATGCAGATCGAAAGGGGATAATGTTCTCCCCAGTTTCCATTTCCATCCCGAACTACACTCTCAAAAGTTCACCTCTTTGGAGCATGCTGCACATGTTCAGTCTCCAGAAAGCCTCGTGAAGCCACTTCACCGCTTACATACACATGCAAATACATGTACATACATATTCATGATACATACGTGTTTAACCAGGTAGAAGTACACACGTAGCCGTTTATGGATTGCATTGCTATCGTATCGTAACCATTTTATGTGCAAACACACACACGCATCCTCTGCATGTCCCACCACACATGCTCCCTTTGTCCCACCCCATGCACTGAGGTCTCTCCCATGGACATTTCTTCTGCAGAAGAGTCCAGTTTCATCATTTTGAAGTTCCAAGTGACATATTTACTGAGATGTTCGCTAAAACCTGATTTTGGGCTACTTGTATACCGTAGGAAGTTGTGCTGTGTACAGCCTCATTAGCCTGATGAGCTGGCAGAGCCGAAGGACGAGCGCTCCATGCGCTGCCGAGAACAGCTTCCAGAAAAAGGGCCCAACAATCAATAAGGTTTTTGGCAGCACCAGGTTTGGGGGGTAACTCTGTTCATGGGGATTTGGGGATCAGCCAGGTGCTGGGAATAGTGGAGTGGGTAAGTGGCTATTTGTGAGGCTCAGCTCTGCTGGGAGACCAACACCTCCCCCTGGTTAGATGAGCTTTGCACGCTGAGCTCTGCCTCTTTTTTCCCCCTTAATCCCACGCATATTATTGTGGATCTGCGGAAAATAACAGGTCTTTGCTGATTTTGGAGCTGGGCTTGTGCGGGCGTGGAGCCGGGCTGCCTTTCAGTCCTCTCCAGTTCTTGCAGGGGCGTGTTTGGGTGTGCAGAGGTTCGATGCACAGTGAGGTTTTACATAGCAGCCAGGGCCACGCAATTGGAGTTATTTTAACCTGTAGCGTAGCCGCTCTCTTTAGAGGCTTTTAGGTTTCAAATAGAGGCTTTACACTGTGCCTGCCTGCCCCGAGGCTCCCAACGTGTGCTTACAGCCCCCCCGAGCTAGTGGACAAACACTGCTTTAGTGGGTTTAGCGATGGTGCTTGCTCAGGCTCCCTGAAATGGCACCAAGCAGCTGGAGCATGTTGGGGACTCTGACCCATTTCTGATTGGGGGGGGAGCTGTGGGATGGCAGAGTTACCTCTGACATGCGCAAGAGGTTTCTAAAGAAGTAGGCGGCAAGGGAGCCAGGCACAAAGCCCTGAGGGCCAGGACAATCTGCACCTGCCTGGAGTGTGCTGAGGTCTGCCAAGGATCCTGGGGCAGCACTCCATCACCTCTGAGAACTCAAGAACCGGGTTTCTGGGGGTAGCTCATGTTGGTCACTGGTTTCTTGTGTCCGTCCCCTCCAGCGTGGCCGAAGTCTGCCTCGCACTTGTCCATCTTAGGAAGAAAAGAAGAGGTGATCTCACAGCTTCATCAAACAGACACCGATGTCACATTTGATGAAAAGATGGAGACTGACAAATAAATCAGCCTCTATAGTGTTCATCACCCTGGGAAATCCAGCACCAGGAGTTTGCATCTCTGGTGCTTCCTGGAGTCACAGGCAGAGCTGCAGAGCTGGACAACTGGTTGTACGTTGCATGCTTCAGGGATTGAATCTTGGCCTGGTAAATCAGAAATCCAATCTGCCTGATCTCTGGTGGGGCAGGTTCTCCAGGCTGTGCTTCGGGTGCGAGCTGTGCGGGGTCGGAGATAGCCGCTCGCTCTGCGGGGTCTCAGCTCTCGCAAGTGTGAGTCTCCTCAGAACGCCTGCAGCTGTTGTCGGCTGCTGTATTGCAAGTTATCTTCACGCAGCTAGATAGTGCAGCACATCTCCGCTGCGCCCCAGCTGTCTCTGGCAGCAGTACGGTCTCCTCTGGCCACTTTTTGAATATGATTCTGCACAATCAGTGTGTGACTCAGCAATAAGAATGTTAATTAAGTGCCACTTCCACAACTGCAGGGTTAAATTAGTTTCAACCGTCACCGGTGACTTATTGAATGTTTGCACTCCTGCATCGTTTTTGTGACTTTCTTTAAGTGATTAGTCCAGATTCCAGAGTGGTTCCGTTTAAACGGGGTTTGCCGCAGCCTGATGGGCTTGTGTTGATGTTGCACAGGAGCTCACAGTGGCAGTGCTGACCTGGAGCCACATGCGTTGCAAAGGCAGAACCCGGAAGAATTTGCTAAGATATGTAGCGGTGGTAGACTGTTCCCGAGTTGTTTCACCGAGAAAAGAGGAGGTGAAGGCAGACTCAATGATATATTGATAATTCATTTATCCCTGCTCATGCCCTTGACGGGTTCTCATTTCTAGCATGCTGGAATGAACCCAGAACACCACCATTAATTTGTGTTTGTGTGGTTGAAACTACAGTCTGTCTGTAGTTTGGGCTAAATCTGCCTGTCAGCCTCTTGGGAGAAGTGAGACCATTCAGGACAGGAGGAGGAGCCACCCAAATACTTGAAAAGGCATGATGGCATTTGATTTCTTTTATTTTACCAAAAGATACATAGTTTGCTGTGTGTATCTTCTGGCTTGGGTTCACCATTTAAAAAATCGAGCAGACTAAGCGTTAGTAGAGCAGCTACTAACTGGATGAGACAGCAGGAGGGTGGGATGCTGGCATGGAGAGCAGCCATGGTGGTTTTCCTGGGGTCCACGTCTCCTCTAGGCACAGAGGGATGCAGGAGCTGCTCTGCAGCCACGTGCTGACTTTGTTACTAGATGGGCATCTTGCCATGCTCTCTGGTTTGGCTCTCTCCATCCTGGATTTCTAAAAAAGCATTGCCATGTGTTGTACAAGCTGTAGGCCATAGGGGATGAATCATGGCTCCCTCCGCTGAAATGAGGCTGTCTCCAGCTTGGATCTCGTCACAGTCAATAATATACGACCATTTAGGGTGGTGATGTGGTGGTTGAACTGGTGCCACAGGTCAGGGTCAGGCTGGGAAGATAACCCTGAGAGAGCAGGGTCAGACTCAGAGCATCCCTGGTCCTGCACAAGGTCTGGTCCAGCAGCAGCTGAAATCCTGTGGGTTCTCTGCTAATGACAGGTTTTTCATGGTGCCAAATTCTGCGTTGATTTACTTTGTGCCTCTTCACTGACTTCCTTGGTGATGCCCAGGGTGTGAAAGAGCACAGCTCCTGTATGCCAGACTAAGAAAGATCCCTATTTTCATCATACAATGCCTAAACAAGCATTTTAAAGTGTTCAAACGAAGCAGAGCTGAGCTGCTTTCTGAAGAGAAAAAAAAAGCCTAAAATCACTGTTATTAAGCCATGACAGCCGCTGGCCTCTGCCTTTTCTTGACGGTTATTGGTAGCTACCATGGATAATGCTTCTCCCTGCTTGGGCTTTCCGCCTCCCCAGGCAGCTGAGTTCCCATACTTATCCGTGGCACTCTTGTACACAGGGCATGGTGCTTGCCAAGGTGGCCAGGATGAAGCGTGAGATGTCCTGGGGAGGACATGGTGCTCCTGTGATGGCTGGTTTGCGTGGTGCCACGTGCCTTGCTGTGGAGACCTGCTCTGCAAAGCCTGAGAGCTGCTGGATGCCCGGAGTGGCAGCAATGGTGCTCTGTGATCCGAGGGAGGCAGTTCCCACCGCTTATACACATCCTGTGGAGATGAGAGCTGGTGGTCCTCTCTCTTCAGAAAGCAGCTCAGCTCTGCTTCGTTTGAACACTTCAGCACAAGCTGGGCATCAGAGGAGCCTGTAACGGGTGCTGTGATAACACTCACTCTGCTCCTCACAGCACTTCTGCAGATACACAAAGAATATTGCGCTCTTGTTTCTCTATTACGCTCATTTTGAACGTGTAATTTCCACACAACTCTGGGTGGGTTTTTTTCCCATTAACCCAGACAAGGCATCCTTGAGTACCACCGGAGACCAAATGAAATGCCTGCCAGTGTGAGCAAACCTCAGAGATGTTATGCTCCGCGTTTTGCAAGAGAGATGACCAAGATCCTCTTTCCACCGCAGGTCGCTGAAATGGCTGTTGCTGCTCATCCCCTGGTGATGTTGCTGAGGACATGCTGGGGCCGTGGGCCAGACTCGGCCTGGGTGGAAGCACAGGGCTGTCCTTGGCTTTGCAGAGGGTAAGGCAGTGCCTGCCACGTCCTTGTCGCTCCTGCCCGTGCTGGACCAACGCAAGGACTTTCAAGGAAGCCGAGATATTTCATATGCTGCCAAAAGCATCTTCCAAGTGTCACAGAGGCTGCTCCACTGATGGAGACATCTTCCTTCCCATACTGATGGGTACTCCACGTTGCGCCAGAGTTACTCCAGGGTTACTCCAAGGTTACCCCACAGTGAGACTTGCATGGCTGGCACAGGGATGACATGGCTGCAGAGCCCAAAAGGGGAGCGTCAGCTCTGCTCGCCCCAAGGGGGACAGCATCACCCGCAGGGGCGGTGCGCAGATGCTGGCCCCTGGACAATGTCCAGCCCCAGGAGCTGCTCAGGCAGCATGGAAAATACCGAGAAAAAGGAGGGGAAAGGAAGTGACTGCATGGGAGTTGCAGACACGGCGTCTACCCCTGCAGCCTGGGGAGCACTGTAATGGAAACTCGTAGATTTGTGGGAAATCAAGGAGAAAACACAAACCCAAGCATGCTCGCTATGCTTTCTGTAGGATTTTATTTGCAGTTCACAGGTGCTTTGTTTTGTAAAGACCGGATCTGGGCTTTTAGCATGCCTTGCTCTGAGTACTTGTGCCAGAGAGCAGCAGCGGGAGTAGTAATGCCCTCACAGGGCAGAGGACAGAAAGTAGTTAGGTTTAATGAGCAGCCGGCACACGGCAAGTTTTCCGCACTAAGGAAAATGTTTATTGCATTTTCTTTAAGCAAAGAGCCCTGAGGAAAGATTTCCAATCAAAACTGGCTCCCATGGGCTGCCAGAGGAGGTAGGTGTCCTGTGGGAAGGTGCTGCCAGCTCAGGTCTCCCCTCCTGTGAAGGCAAGGAGGTTGTGGCACAGTGGTGTTTGTGGGCAGGGCCACCTTGCTGGCCTAATTAATGCTGACACTAATTAATTTTTGTCCTGGGTGCTTCTCCACCTAACTTTCTTCACACTGGTGGCAGTGGGCTCTCCACTGTGGAACCCCAAGCCTGGGGTGATGGAGAGAAACTGCAGGTCTTCCTGAAAATCAGTGCAAAGAAGCATCTCTGGTTGGTGCTACCACCCAAGCAGACATGGCTCACCTCAGAGGATCTTCTCAGAGTGACAACTTCCACTGTCGCTACTTCCGACATGACAGCATTAAGCAGAGAGGCGCCAGTTCATGCTCGTGGTTCGCGCTAAATCTGCCTGTGTGTATGGTCGATTGCGAGTGGGGTCAAAGGGTCTGTCCCTCTCCCAAAGCAGTGACCAAGTCCACTGCCCTGCTGCGTTGCTCCTGGGAGATCATTGCTTCAGGCCAGGAGTCCCCAAAGCTGAGAGTCCCAGGAGCATTCTGTAAGGGGGTTTATGCCCCATAAGTTAGAATCCAAGTGATGTTTTTAATTAGAACACTGGGACCTGGGGCAGGGTTGTGGCCAGGAAGCAGCGTGTGTGTGAGGGATTTGGCTGGAGGTGCCTGGGGCAGGGCAGGTTGGAACCCCTCCAGCTTGGTGGCATGGCAAATGCTGGCCAGGGCCCCGCAGGAAGGAGAAACCCAGCAGTGGGGCCCCATTAGAGGCAGCAGCACTGAACAGCCGCAGCAATTCCCCACTGCTTCCGCCTGCCCTGGATGCAGCGGTAAATGTTGGGCTCGTCACACCCAGAGAAATTATTTGTTTTCTCTCTCATTTGGCACAAGCCGACTTGCAGAGCTGGGGTAGCTTCCCTGCTGTAGGCTTTCCAGATCTGCCACATGGGTCCCTGGGGGCTGGAAGTGCTCAGCCCTGACCTCAACCTTAATGCACGGGAGATGAGATTATCCCACTGCAGCACAGCTCCTGTTGTGCCATTATGTCCTGTTGCCAATGGGCTTCTCCGTATCAGGTGGCTTCTTCTGGGTGCAAGCACCCATGTCACTGTGGTGGAGGGGGACTGCCACCACTTCTAGCCCTTCCTCTGTATGGAAATGCTATGAGCTTCTCTGCAAAATCTGAATTTCCCTGCAGCTCTCCACCTCTCTTAGTTCCTCCTGGTTTCATAGGGATTATAAAGCAAATCTTTGCATCAGACTTCTTGAAAGCAAACCTCAGGCTCTTCTGTTTGCAAATTGCCAGGAACAAAGGAGGGATGGCTGCCATCCCAGGCAGCAGCAACAGCCTGGTGGGATCCCACAGGACCGAGCCTTGGCTGGGGTTGGCAGGTCAAGGCACAGCAGGCTCCTGGGGGTGGGCACAAAAGAGCTCAGCAAAGTCCCGTGAGAAACAGGTGTGGGGTAGGAAAAAAAAGGTTGGAGTCACATCGTAGATTTATCATCTTGGGAAGACAAAAATCAAGACTGAAGGTTTTCTGAGTTTCTCTGCTCGAGCTCTGCTGGTTGAACTAGAAGACGGTGTGCACCGGGAGCAGCAGGGAAGGAAGAGCCATTGCACACGCTAATTTTGGCAAAGGATGCTACTAACTTATTTTTTTTCTGCCCCAAACAACACTCCAGATGAAGACCACGTCCTGTCACTGACACCTAGCCAATGCCTGGATGGACACACCCGCATCCGCTCAGCGCGGATGGGGACGGCCAGGCGTGCGTGGGAGGATTCGGGCCGTTTCTGCCGTGGGTGGCAGTGCTGGGCCGGGGTACGTCCCTCCGGTGGGCACCGCCGCTGGGCTGCAGTGTCGCACGTTTGTACCGGTCTGTAGGGAGAGAGGGAGCTTTTGCAGAGGGACATACGCGAGAGAGTGCTGCCATCTCCCGGCTCCGCGGAGCGGGAGCGGCGGCGGAGTCCCGCAGCGTGCCTGGGCAGCTCGCCGGGCTGGGAAAACGCTGCCTGTGCGCTGCTTGTCTCTGTGTGCCTTTACCATTATCCTCAGGACCGTGTATTTTACCATGTGAGGTGACCCCGCGTGTGAAGTGACCCTGACGTACGCTCGGTGCTGGCCGAGGGGATGCCCTGGTGGCTCCCGACAGCGCAAGCTGGGCATCCAAGCGAGTGTAGTGTGTTGTGAGACACGAGTGTCTTGTTTTTCCAAACGACAGGCTTGATCAAGTATCTTGTTTTAGTCTTTCAGCCCAACAAAGACAAAGATTCTCTGAAGTCTTAGAATAGAATTGTCTATTAGCTTCAGCGGCATGTGCCATATCTGAGGCCACGTAAACAGCACTTGCCTGGGTTTAAATGTGGCGTTTACTATCAGCAAGCAGCTGAGCACTCTATTTTATATACAGTGTTTACTCTGTGTGAGTTGCCCAGCATTGAATGGTAACTACTACTACTAAGCACAACAGGTTTCAGAAATGAGCTTCAGAAAATAGGGTACCTGCTCCCTCTCTGGTGAGCACCATCCAGAGCTAAGCATCACTCACTCCCGTCCGTCCGTCCATCCATCCATCCATCACCACAAAATCCACCTGTGTGACTTCTCTCAAAGAAAATGGATTATGCTTTGACAGCTCCAGGGCACCCTCAGCTACAGAGGGTATTTGTCAATATGACAACCTTTCTTTTTCATTTATGTGGGACCAAATACTTCATCTGTGGTGCTTTGTCTTCAAAAAGGAAAAGAAAATGAAAATTGTTGGGAAAATATAAGTGAATACTTATAGCTGCTGAGGCTGGTTATAGGAAACACAACCTGACGGCTCACTTCCCACGCTAGGCTGGAGCCTAGCTGCCACCCACGCTGCAGTGGCATGTTTTGAACCCCACTGAGGTTGCTCTGTGCTGTGTGATCCCTTCCCCGGCTGGGAAGCATCAGCCATTGGCTCTCTGTTCGGCTCCATCATGGCCACGGCCCTGCCCAATGGTTTGGCTGCAGCAGCATGGTGCTGGGCTGAAACACCTCGCTGGGGGCTCACCCTGATCTAAACGTCTCTTTTGGGGTGAGTGCTTTTGCTAGAACAGCCCTGCGAAAATAGCCCTGAAAAGCTATCCTGAGCATTTGCTCTATAGGTCGCTCCTATCCTTCCCATGGCAATAAAGCCAATATTTGAGCAGCTGTGAAAAAAAGGAAGAAAAATTGCCTGGGGAGATTAGAGGGTCAAACTGTGCCGGGTATTTGTTGATGCAGATGTGATCCATTTGAATGTGACATCTCTGGCAGTGACATAAGCTGCTTTCCCAAATGCAAAGCTGTCAATATATTCTTTTTCCAATACAGAAAAATAATTTCAATGATGCCGCAATAAAAGAAGGGGGGGGAGGGATAGGGACCTTCTCTGAGCTAATAGCCCATCGCTGAGAATATCAATGTTGAACTGGCGCATTTCAGGCTGTTTTTCTTGCCTCTGCCCAAATCAACAGCAGTGAGTCATCACGGCAGACGGTATCAGCTGCCATGGTGTTCGCAGCGGTTCATAGTGCAGGCTGCTGAAACCCGCTGCTTTCCTCTGCTGCTGACGGGAGTGGGGCTCCGATCCCAGCCTTCCTCGGCACCAAAATGATGATCGCTCAACAGAACTGTGGTTTCAGGAGCCAGATGCACTGTGTTTTATTGCCAGTACCCAAAGAAGGGATTCCTGGCTCCCAAGCTGGGATGGGAGACTGTGAAAGACTGGGCAGAATCTGTCAGCGGGTGCTGGGGATGAGGAGCCATGAGGTGGGCAGCCCAGTGCTCCTGCTTGGCAAGCCCCACAGACGCAGCCCCCTGAGGCTCTGGCTGGCATGGGACCGTGGTGATGGTGATATTGGAACTCTGCAAGAGGTAGCAAAGCAAAGGTCTGGTTTTAGCTTTACCTACTGCTGTGCTTTGGCCACCCCTACGCCACCACGGCTGCTGCCAGAGCAACTA
>NW_010418642.1:14069-30404 GCF_000710305.1 Buceros rhinoceros silvestris
CGGCTGCTGCCAGAGCATCTCTGCGGATTCACAGCCAGTGTTTCGCCCATCCCAGCTCAGCAAGGATTGAAGCGAAGGGGAGTCAAGGCCAGCTGGGCTATGTGCAGCTCCCTTTTAGTCCGTGCAGCTGAACGCCTGTCACGTGGAGACCAGAGTGTTGGGTGGGAAAAGGGGAGTTTGGCACCTTGGTGTCCTGGCCCAGTATAAAATCAAGATACCTCCAGGTCCACAGGGCTGCAGCTGGAGCTCCCTGCGTGCATCCACTTGCACAGAGCTGGTGCAAGGCTGGTGGGGTGCAACTCCTTCCCCATGCAGAAGGTCAGCAGCATCCTGGCCTGTATCAGCAACAGTGTGGTCAGCCCAACCAGGGCAGGGATTGTTCCCCTGTACTGGGGGCACTGGTGAGGCCACACCTCGAATCCTGGGTTCAGTTTTGGGCTTCCACTCCACGAAGGACATTGAGGTGCTGGAGAGAGTCCAAAGAAGGGCAGTGAACTGGTGAAGGGTCTAGAGCACAAGTCCTGTGAGGAGCGGCTGAGGGAACTGGGGTTGTTTAGCCTGGAGAAAAGGAGGCTGAGGGGAGACCTTGTCACTGCCTACAACTACCTGAAAGGAGGTTGTAGTGAGGTGGGGGTCCCGTCTCTTCTTCCAAGTAGGAAGTGATAGAACAAGAGGAAATGCCCTCAAGTTGTTCCAGGGAATGTTTAGGCTGGATATTAGGAAAAGTTTCTCCCCCAAAAGGGTTGTGAAGCACTGGACCAGTCTGCCGAGGGCAGTGGTGGAGTCCCCATCCCCGGAGGTGTTTAGAAGACATACAGGTGCGGTGCTTAAGGACATGGTTTAGTGGTGGACTTGGTAGAACTTGATTAAAGGCTGCAGTTCTGGGCCTGTGTGTGCACACAGCCAGGGACTGGGGAATGCCTGGATTTCTCCAGGACAGCTGCAGAACATGGATTTCACTGTGCAGCTTTTGCTGAGCAGAGTGATGTGATTTAGAAGGAAAGCAGGAAAGCCTCAGTATTTGTAGTAATTTTCCAGGCTTCATCAGTGTGTCTCCGCAAAAGGTCAGTCTGTGGCTGGAGCTGACCGACAGCCCTTGCGGGGGCAGGTACATACCCAGCACCAGCAACAGACAGCAAATGATGAAACACACTGGCAGGACCTGGGAGGATTGAGTGTAGTTCGCTACAGAGGGAAGTACTTCGGTTGCTTTTCAAGGTCAATAGAGATGCCCTCTTGTCTTGGAAGTCCTTCTTGCCACAGCTCCTCTCTGCCTCTTGCTCAGGAATGGAAATGTGGTTGAAGTTAAAGGAGCAGAGCCGAAAGCTGCTGCTTCCACACAGCCTGGGCTTTGCCCTGTGAAAGCACTGGCTGCTCAGCTCGGGCTTTGAGGAGAAGACAAGCTTCTCTGCTGCCCAGGTGGCTCCCTGGCACACAAAGTGGGATGGGAAAAGCGTGAGCCTGCAAAATCACAGCTATTAACTCCGTCAGCCCAGCCAGCCGGTCCCTGAAGGCATGCTCCCCTGAACACCAGCCGCACAGATACTGAACAACCAGCCAGGCAGATGAGATTAACCGGACTTCTGCATCCAGAGCTGATGCTGATGCCCACTGATTGGGAACCGCTCAGAGCACAGGCGGTGAAATAGGAAGGTGTTTCCTATTCCTGCACAAGCAGTTGCTCAAAGGAGATAAGGATGCATAATTAGAGGAGGCAGAGGAGACATGCAGCAAGGCTGAATTAGCAAGGAGTTTGGAATGTTTTTGGTCTGATGGTTACTACAGCCTCAGAAATTTGCTAATGAGCTGTGTGGGACAACTAATTATTTTGTCAGCCAGTAAGTCAAATAGTAATTCAATTTAAGGACACTTCATTGTTGGGTTTTTTGTTGGGGTTTTGTTTTGTTTTGAGGTTTTTTGCTATTTGGAAGCATATTTGGCACTTCGGAATCTCTGTGTTCTGTTGCTGTGCTGCACAGGCTGCCGATCATTAAAGCCCCAGCTCTGTGGGAAGGTGGGCTCACAGCCACCGACCGTCTCTGGGCTGACATCAACAGAGCCTCACTTGCTGCTGCAGCAAGGCAAAGCAGGACAAAACCCTGGGGTTGGGTTTTTTTTGTTTGGGTTTTTTTTTGTTTTTTGCATCCCACAGGACCCTGAATTACGTCTCAAGGATGGGGCCACAAGACAAGCCCAGAGCAACGCAGAGCTTTCAGCCTGCTATATGGGGCAAGTGGTCCACAAGGGCCAGAGCTGGCCAGAAAACAATAGCCTGAATATTTTTAAATAAGAGATGTAGGTCTGAGCAGAATGAAAACTTTTGTCTTGAGCAGGTGCCCTGGTTAACCCAAGCCCTAATTTCCTCAGTCATGGTCACTTCTCATGTGAATATCCAAAGCTGTCTTCACTGGACGGGGCAGAAATTGATAGCTGGAAAGGGCATTTTTTTCCCCCCACATAGCTGGCAAACATTTTACTCTGTGGGCTTAACCCTACTCTGAGTCATGCCAGAGTAAATCTGAGGTTCATTTAATTTATTAGAGTTACTCCACGTGTAACAAACTGCAGATTTCATCCCTGCATCTGATGAGAGATCCATCTCTGAGCAGGAGATCAGAAATCAACTCTGCATGTTCCTCCATCAGTGTAAGAGTTATCTCCCCGGAGCCACGGGAGAGGGGAGGAGGGAGTGATTTACACTATTCATAAGCCGAGTTCTAATGAGGCTAATCACAAGCTAACTAAACTCCTCCTATTAGATACCCTGCGCTGCTTTGCCCTCACATAGAGCATGGGGAGTCCTTAGCTGAAGAAGCTGAAACAATGTCTTGGGATACATTCCAAAATTAATGTAATATATGATGTCTGCTGGGACTGGGTGAGTCAGAGCGCTGTGATGGGACTGTGAATGTGCTGCAATTTATTGGTACTGAAGTTTAAATAAGATTGATGGAGCCATAAAGATATTGTTGAAGAGACTTCTTGGTGGAGCCTATGGGGGAAAATAAAGAACAGCAACAGGCTCTTGGTTTTGCAGCATCCTCCCTCACCGTGAAGGTGTGATGGCGATCACACTGTGGGGTTGAGATGTAGGCTGGAGTGGATGCCTGAGACTTGTGAGAGTCACCAACGCTCTGCAAGGAGATTTCCCAGGAGATGACAGATGGCCTGAGGAGCTTTCTCTAGTAGAAGCTTAAGGTCAGCCTGCGTTTTCTGGTGTAGATCTGAGGCCTTGAGGAAGAACGCTTGAGATGCCATAAGACCTCTTCAAAAAGGCCAATCATGTTGCTACAGGAGAAATCAAACACTGTTGCTGGCAGTGGTGCCTGGAGTCTTTGCAGCAGCAGATGACCGCAGTTTGGAAAGGAGGTGCCTTGGGGGTTCAGGTATACCTCACTGAGTCTGAGGCTGTTACTCCATATCCCTTTTTCTCCAGGACAGCTGAACCTGTTTCCCTCCACCTCACCCTGCTCCTTCGCAGCAGTGTCAGCGCACTGTGCAACGAGCCCCACCAGCACATCTCGCTAGGCTGGAAACTGGAGAGTGCCCATCTGCCACAAATGCTCTTGGAAGCCAAGTGAAAGAAATTGGATGGATGGTATAATAACACCTCAAAGGATTATTTGCTTTGGTTTGCTTTTCAAAGATTAAGAAGCTCTTTCAAGTTTCTTGGGCTTTATTTATCACCTAGATATAGACCAGCAGAGGCAAGTACATTTATGGTGCAAGATATCTCTAAAGGTCTTTCGTTACACTTCACAGCTGTGAGATATCACACCCTCTGCTTTTTAATGATAATTCAGTCAAAGTGAGCTGTAAAGAGGAGCAGCAAGGCTATGTGGAGCTGTGGCAGTCTGCAACCACAGGCTGGACATCCATGGGCCCTGGCAGCTCCCCTTTCCCAGAGCTCACCATGCTCTCCCATTGCCAGCAGGCTTCAGCGGTAGGGCTGGCCCGGGAAGGGTGATGGGCAGCTGCTGGGAAGGGTTGACAGGCATTTTGGGGCTGACCCCTCTCCATTTGGCTTTGTAGAAAGGTTTAGTGGTGGCTGCTGCCTTGATGTTTCCAATGTCACACATGCGCAGCTGACACCCACAATATTTCTCACTCAGAAACCTCATTCCGAATATGCTGAGACATCAGCTTCAGGGCGAGAGCAAGAAAGGCCCAGGACACACCAGCATTTCCATCCAGTCCAGACATTTCTATCATTGCCGGATAAAAAGCGCTGAATCAGAATCCTCCCGAGTAGTTTGGAGTCTCCCTTCACAACTGAGCATGAGTCATCAATACGTTGACACATACTCATTTTAGTAAAATCTGGTATTTGTTTCACTAGTGGTGTTGATGTACAAAGGCAGCGAAGTTAAGTGCTGCACGCTAAAGATCAATTAGCTTTTACTCCCACCGAAAACCACATTGGTATTTGAAGACATATGGGCACCCACATCCCTGCTTATGCTTGCTGGGAAGTTTATGGCCCTCTCCCCAGCTGCAGAGAGGCCATTTCCTCTGCAGAAAACTGAAACTTTGGTTTCTAGCTCTGCTCTTTCTGCATTGGAGTACGTTTTTGTGTGTAGGAAGAAAAGTCCTGGAAAGAGCGAGCGGGTCAGTGCTGGCTGGGAGCTGTCTGCTGTTCTCCAGGCCTTGCTCCCTTCTCCTGGGGTTTGTTTTGGGTAACCGAAGGAGCTGATTCACATCATGTGTGTGAGCCGCAGGTGGAAACACATCACCTGCTGTGAGAGCTGCACCCTTGGGGTCGCTAACAGCACCTTAAAGGGAGAAGAGTAAGCATCATCCCAAGTACCTCCAAGGGAAGTGCTGGGAGATCTGGTGCAGAGGTTTGTGAGCTTGGAACCAAGGACCTTACGCTGCTCTACCAGAAGAAAAGATGAGGTAGGAGAAAATATGATAAGAGTGCTTGCCTGGGTTACTGAAGACACCGTAGCCTGCCCCAGTCCCCATGGGCATCCCTATGTGGGTGTCATGGAGGTCTGCTGATTGCCATGGTGCTCCTCTGCTGGTGGGAATGGGGGACTCTTGATGTGGATTTTCTGGTCAAGCAGCTTTGTTTACTGGTTCCCTTGGGCCGCTCTTTTAGAAGAAAGCAGTATTTTGAGGAGTAAAACACATCTCTCAGGTGAATTATTTAAAACAACAGTCATCCTTAAATGTGTGGTGGCACCTGCCTGGACTTTTCTGTTCCTGTGGTTGGTGTTGCAAGGAGGCTCTTGCTCAGTGCCTGTGAGTAACTCATCCCTCCCCGTCCACAGCTCTCGTGGGGAGTGGCCACTCTCCATCACAGCCAGTGCTGTTGGAACCTGGGGTGGCCAGCAAGGGTTCTGCATCAGCAGACCTGGGCCAAAGCAACCCTGGGGAAGGGGAGTCGGGGGCTCTTCTCAGCCTGATAATTTCCTTGATGTGGTTAAGGGGGCTGGAGAGGGGCTGCTGCTCGTGGAGGAAGTGTGGGCTCAAGAAATTTCTTGCTTGCCTGAGAGGTGGTCGCAGCTGGCAGTTCTGCTGGCTCCAGCCCTCATTCAAGGATTATAAAACAAAAGAAACCAGTGCAGAAGGGAGGTGATTCTTGCACAGGAACAGTTTCCTGGTGTGGTTTGCATTGTGCCTCCCCAAAAAGCTGTAGTGGCCCAAGCTGGGCAGGACTGAGCTGGCAGGGAGAGGCTCTGCCCTTGAGACGAGGGCAACGTGCTGGGAGCGAAACAAATAAAACTCAAGGTTCCCTCCTGCCATTTCTCTCTCTTCTGGAGACAGAAACTCAAATTCTGCTGCATAAAGGCTATGGGCACCTTCTTCTGTGTTTTGGCTTATTTTCTCTTCCATTTCTGTGTGAAGACAGGTGCACACTGAGTTTGGTACAGACTAGCTACAAAAGTGATTTCAACTGCTGAGAACAATGAACTGCAAAGACAGAGGGACACACGCGCTCTGCCTCTCCTTTACACCAAAGTCGTAAATGTTATTTGTCATTTCCAATCACATTGGCATTGTCAGTTTAATCGAATTGCTCCTTTTAACACTAGATTTGCTCAGGGGCTCCTTCCTGGGCAAGGCTCCAGCACGGGCAGGGCAGGGGAAGGACATCCAACGCTCTGCAGCCTTGCCAAGGGGCTCATGGCCAGGGACGGTGGGCGGCTGCGCCCAGCTTCAGGTGTGTGCTGGGGCTGGACGCACAGAAGCGTGTTGGGGACCACCAGCAGTGCTGGTCCCTGCCATGACACTGGTCCCTGGAGAGCCCGGAGGAACTCACCTGGCCATCGAAGGTGTCTGTGAGTGACGGCAGGGAGGGCAGCGGTAAGAAACTTGACGTCACCCGCTACGGCTGCTCGCTCTGTCTCGCCTGCTGTGGACTATTTTTAGCATTATCTCAAAAGTGCCTCCTCACTGGGATTTAGTTGCTTAGCAGCCACCTCGCAGCCAGCACGATTAGGGTGGGAGCAGGCGGTTATTAATGCATGTGTGCTGAGATTACCTTGTGGTTCCCACCCAGTCACTGCCCCCAAACCCAGCAGCTCTGGGGGTTCTCTGCCCCAGGGGCTGATCTCCCCTGCGTGCAGCTGTGACAGCCCCGCTGGCCTCCGGGAGCTGCCTGCATCCCCTGCCTGGGCTCAGCCCTCCGGCACAGCGGTCCCCTTCCCTATGAGTGCTCTGGTTTTTGGAACAGGCATCAAAAAATGGGCCCCAGGCTCTAAATACGCCTCTGTGGAAGTTCCCGGTCTGCAGCCAAGAAAACGCAGCGTACAAAAGATTGGCAGGGTGCTTTGTTTATTCTTTGGTGAGCCATTTTACGTTCAGATGATCTGTTTTCTCTGACGTATACAGAATTGCACGTTTCTAAAACTGCCTCCCAGGAATGCTGGTGTCTGAGAATGGAATTATGTTTGTCGTAATGTCAGTGATACCCTCAGTCATAACAGGGCTCTCGGAGACAAAGGAAGTTCATGTCTCAAACTGAAAAGTTTGGTACTTAAATTATATCTGCTCAAATTGATTAAATCAAATTGTTGAGCCACAGATAACTCCATAAATACATTAAGCTGAAGATAAAAATTCTTCTAAGACTCCATGCCCTGACAGGCTCCTTTTAAAGCTGGAAAACCCTGAAATGAGTTACTGTAGGTACAAATACAATACACGAAAAGGACCTTGTTTCAGAAATGGTAGGAGCCCAAGCTGAAGCACAGTTGTAAGCAGGACCCAGTGTTGGCAAAATGATGTCTGCACACGGGGACCCCTGCAGCCTTCCAGCGGAGTATTGCAGCTTCTCCTAGGAGTTACTACCTGACGTTGTTTAGACAGCACAGTTGTCCTTCAGCTTCTGCTCAGGGATAGTCTTGCTCAGGGATAGTCTTACTCAGGGGCAGTGTCTCTTTGGGGTGGTCTCTGTGCAGAGGGACAGCCAGCACAGCTCAGCCAACTCCCTGCCCCAAGGAGCTTCCATAAAGGCCTCAGAGATCAGACGGTGAAGACAGAGGGCAGAAAGGGATGTCCACCACGTTAATGCTATCCTTGACAGTGGCCTGGCCCTCAGTGCTCTGGTTTTTGAACTCTTGTAGAACAAGAACTTCCTAAGCAGGGCCCTAGCTGGGGACAGCAGCCCTTCATTAGCACCTTTAACACTGTTCAAATTCCAAGACAGTATAAATAATCCTCCTCAAGAGTGGTCAAAATCCTGCATGTGGACATGGAGTTTGCACAAAGTGGAAAATTTGGCATGGCGTGAAAAGTCAGGATGGGGCTGCGTATGCCTTCTGGGGCACATCCTACTCCTGTCTGCCCAAGCCCCTTGGGGACGTGCTGTAGCTCCTGTTCCTGTACTCTCATCTCCTCATCATGTATGACTAGATATGACTGGGTGTGCAACCAAGCTGAGGAGTGGTGATGCAGAGCCACAGGTCTCTGAGCGCAGGAAAAGGAGGTATTGGGAAGGGGGAGGGAGTGGAGGTGTGTGGGGAGGGCTGTTGGGGTGGGAAGGTGTTTGATCGGGGCAGCTGAGGGAGAGCATGAAGGTCTGGGATCTCCGCAATAACCCACTGCCCAGTTACCAGGGAGGGCCATGTCATTGCAAGGACAGGAGCTATTTCAGGAGTGATGAGGTTTGTGAGACAGAAGGTCTCCGTCAGGCATCAGGGCCTGAACGCTGCTGGCAGGAGACGGTTTCTGCTGCCCACCAGAAGCTGCCAGGAGGAGTCCTGCAGTATCCAAAGCAGGGATCAGGTTCCTACTCAAGGGAGGTGGTCTCTGAATATCGCCCCCTCTTTTATCCAGGGTAGGTTATGCTGATGTGTGTTTTATGCCCACGATCTCATCTGAAGCATGTCAACGCTCCTCCTAGGCTGTGGGCCGGAGATGGAGGTGGGAGCTCTGGCTCCCAGCATGAAAGCCCTGTGTGCATACCTGTAGACTTATTTATTTAGCATAAAAGACAGAAATCAGAAATGAATTCAGCCTTCTTTGCCAGTTTGGTCCACACATCATGCATTTTTAGCAAGCCAGCCTACATCCTTCACAGAACAGAGCATCATGGGCTTGATAAATGTCATCCAGGAGTTAAGATGGGTATGGCAGTGGGGCAGTCATGCATCTCCTGCAGGTAATGGTGACACCGAAAGCCTTCCTGGGGGCCCATGTTACTACCCAGCTAGCTGGCAAGAGGAGAGAGAAATACAGTCCTGCACAACTGCGAAGTCATTTGGGTCTGGTTATGCATGGGTACCTTAGGGCAATTTTTAATCACTTAAAGATGAAATGGCGATTCCCGAGCTATTGGGAACTCAGCATTTCAGGAAAATCGCTCTCTTAAAGCATGATTGAGTGATGGAGCTGTTTCCTCTCCCTTTGTCTCTTTAACTGATGTACAGTAAAGGATGCAGTGCCAGTTACTGCGTTGTTCTTCCTGACCAGCCGTGGGAAAGGTGGATCTGGCAGACAACAGCAGCGATGGTCTGGGGAAATGCTGGTGTGGGTTTCTGCCGCCGTCCTGAAAAGGTGATGGAGAATCCAGACCACGGTGCCCGTGCTCCTGTTCCTCTACAAGTACAGCCAGCTCATTTTCACTGTCTGGCACATGGATTAACCCAGTGGGCACCCAGCTGTCTGCACAGGTGGGCCCCGAGGTGGTGCTGGACAGGTTATTCCTTGGTTCTCTGCTCCTATTAGTCACGTTAGCTCTTGTGCCCATATTGATTATTTTCAGGCATTATGCCACATTAAAGCGTGAAGTTAAACCCCTCTGCTCTGGTGAGGCAGTGTGAGAGCAGATTTGTGTGCTTTAATTCAAACCTTTACTTCAAGCTAAAACAATAAAACCATGCATTTACAAAAACAACCCCTCACTGGGCCTTCTTTCGTTTTTAATGAAACGCTTTCCGCATTCAAATTCCAGTTGCCTCTCGCTCTGTGCGACAGTGTCTTTGCTCCGCCAGCTGCAGCCCGAACATGGGCTTCACTGCAGCCAGCTCTAGGCTTTGGGGTATTTTTCTTTATTGTAAAATAAATTTGAAATAGGAAACAATGTTTACTTGGTTTAGGGCAGAGCTTTATCCTACTATTTGTTTGCTTAGGCTCTTTAGTTTGGCAAGCATGTCAAGAGCGGGAAAGGAAATGAGTGTTAACATTTGTCACACGTTTGGTAATACTGCATCCAGAAAGGTAAATGCCAAGTGTACATATGCCACCTCAGAAATGAATGCTTCCGGCAAGGAAAGGCGTTTTCTACCCATTTATGTGGCCTTTTTGGTGTAAATGTTACGAATGTGTGGTAATATTTGGCCATCTGCTGATGACAGTAAGAATTGCATGGGCATGGCAGAATGGGACACCTTCACCCTGGCTTCTGTGGGAGCCGTGGCCAACTGAGCCACCGTGGGTGGGAGGAGGGATCGCAGGGACCCTGGCACCCCACAGAGGTACCGGGATCTGCCCCGCATGGCAGGATGGGGGTGACAGCCTTATCCAGACTTCTTGATATCAAAAGAAACCTGAACTCAGGTTTGAGATCACCACTTTGGTCTGTAATAGTATCTGTGCATGGCAACTAGCAGATGACCCTGTTGGCCTGTGGCAAGCTTTCCGCAGGCTGTTGACTAGTTCTTGTTTTCAATGGCTGAAGGTGTTTCTAGAAATGCGTTTGTCTAATGTCTGTAACCTGTAGGGTCATGGGTCACACCCAGGAACAAAACCAGGGCATGATATCTGGGTGGGAGAGGAAAAGGAGAGGTGCGAGAAGAAAGACAGGGAGATGAGAAAAACACAAGTGGAAAAGGTCTAAGTAAAAACCAGGTGGGAAAGTCTTAGTTTGTGTGGTTGAGGCTGCATGAAGGAGGAGATGGAGGTTGAGAGAGTAAAGAGAAGCTGATGAGGGAAGACGT
This sequence comes from Buceros rhinoceros silvestris, assembly GCF_000710305.1. Classification (NCBI taxonomy): domain Eukaryota; kingdom Metazoa; phylum Chordata; class Aves; order Bucerotiformes; family Bucerotidae; genus Buceros; species Buceros rhinoceros. The sequence goes on from NW_010418642.1 coordinate 24,455, forward strand.
GGAGGCAAGAAAAGGAGAAAGATGAGGAATGGTGGAAGTGATGAGCCTCTCCCATAAGAGAAGTTAGGAGCTGCCATCTGGGTGATGATGTATAGAAACTTGTCCCTTGAGTCTCCTGTGCTCCCCCTCTGTCCTCACAGGCTGTGGAGGTGGGGGGTCGGGTGGTGGTGGCGGAAGAGGGGAGTGTGCGGGACTTGTCCACTCCTGTCCAAGTCATGCCAGCACAGTATTTGTATTTCACACCTTCTGGGCTGGGTGTGCCTGATGGGCCATGGGATGTGCTGTCCCTGTGTGGGCAGAGTGGGGCGTTCCAGTGCCCTTGCAGTGCTTATAATATGATAAAATTACTGGTCATGAAGCTAATCTGGTATTTGTACTTAGCATTACCGTCACCTCTGTACTTTGGGAATTATCTCTCAGAAACTACTAATAATTACACTCTCCACCTTTTCTCTTTGGAGAGACAGTCGGTGGGGATTCAAGGAGGGACACTTTCCCCCGCTCCACCTTCCTCTTTTCTTCCAGGCTAGTTACAATAGCGCTTGAGAATTTTTAATATCCTTGGGACGTTAAAGCCGGCATGTTCCTATTGCTATGTCTCCTGAATGTATTTCAGGTCTCGTTTAAGGTTAAACAACTATTGAAAATGGCACCCAGAGCTGTGCCCCGAGGCTGGAGAGTTGTGTGTGCGACAGCATGGGGAAGTACCTAGGATAGTGGACACCTCCGATGTCTTGCAACTTCACCCCTGAACAAGTGTGGCCTGTGCCTACGGTGTCCTGCTCAATACTATTTGGTGCGCTCAAGGGGTGAGCACACTGTCATCTGGCTGTTCCAGTAGCCTGGAACTGGAGGGTAGAGAAGCCTCGCAGCTGGAATCCCTTTCTAGGGAAGGGGGCACCGACAAAGCAATTGGAGAAGGGGCACAAGCCCTCAGCCTCTGGAGGCAACTCCTGTCAGGTGTGAAGGAAAGGTACCCTCCGAGGAAGACGGGGTGGGGTGTTTCTTTGGCCAGAATTCCTGTGCAGTTCCTTCACCCTGCTAAGTGACAAGCTTTGTGTGCTCGCAGTCTCTCTCACCGCAGCCCTTAATCATAAGTGAAAATCTTTCCACACGTGGCTGAGATCTGTCTGTGGCCTAAGAGCATTCATAGCAGCTGTATTCCGACTTCCTCTCGTGGATAGTTATATAATACCCGGAGTAGCATTTAATGCTGCTCTTATACTTGCCACACCTGGTGCAGAATGAGCATCGATCCCTCACGAAGCTGGAGGTTGGGATATTTGTGAAAACTTTCTTTTATGTTGAGTTCATTGTTAGTGTTTCCCTTTCACACCGCCTGTTTCAATCAAAGCAAAAACAACTCTGAAAAAGAAAGGAAGGAGAAAATGCAGTTTCAGTGGGCTCATTTTAGTGTTCCTGACCTACGCCCTCTTGGTTCTGCTTACCCATAGCTCAGTTGAAGTCGAGTTGACATACAATCCCTGTTGCTGTATCAAGGAGAATATTCGACCCCTCGAGGGCCTGAGCAGCGCCCCCAGCCTGGAATGGTAAAGGTGTCCTCGGTGTGTTTGCCAAGGGGAATCACCCGATTTCAGGCTATTGCTCCCCGCTCGAGGCAGCTGTGTTCCAGCAACGTGAAAGAAGCAGCTGGGTCAGAGAGCTGCGAGGTCAAAGCGAAGCAGACACGGAGTCATCTCTTGCCACGAGACGGATGGTATTACTCACACAACGTGAACAAGTTCTATCCCAGGGCTTATGGAGACCGTCAGCTTGGCGCACGTGGGTAAAAGGCATTAAGGAAATCTCCCTTGTTTTTTCAGCGTGTTGTCTTTTCCGGGACTTGCCCATTTGCTGGGTCTGTGCTCTCATGCTGAACGCATTCTGAAGCTCTCCTCAAGTGCTGTGGATTTAACTGGCTTCACGGGCAGGCGCATCGCACCACACAGTCTGTCTTGTTGGCAGTGTGTGAAATATTTTGCCATTGTTCTTTTTCATTTGGCACACAAGTGTCTGCACACAGTGTCCAGAATAGCCAGGTCCGAGTCACTGATGACATCATAGTCTCTGGAAGAAAAACTTCCTTGGGGAGCAACTTTGGGGCTAACTACAAAACAAATCCACTTTTTCACCCTGAAAATGAAAAAAAAAAATATGCTCTGAAAGATAAAATGGATAATAATGGTGAGTACTAGGTGAGGACATGTTAGATGAGCCCAAAGTCAATGTGATTGTACTTTATGCTGTACTGGTGATTATATCTGCAGAATGAGCCCCAGCTCTCAGTAAATTCATTCTCGTGCCTTGGTGGAACTTCTCCTCCTCCAGAAGGACCTGCCAGGATTCAGCAGCAGCTGACCTGTAGGAAGGTAGGGCTCCTCAGCCAGTCTTGAACCCATCACTTCCAGAGCAGAACCTGCTGGGCTCCAGGTTCTGACTGTGGTTTCCCTTTTTCTTTTTCTTCTTTCTTTATTTTCTTTTTAAGCTGACTGCTGGTAGCAAATGGTAAAAGCCTTCTTTGATTTCACTGCTGCAGGGGGATTCATAGATTCCTCCTGGTTTCCACTCCAAGGCAGGGAAGAGTCAGGCTGTGAGGGAGGGAGGATGAACACAACAGGAACTATTCAGCTGTCCTGGGAGATTTGCATCCTTCAGCTAATAACTGAAGTAGGGTATAACAATGGAATTAATTTTAAATCACCTAAACAAGCAAAGATCAATTACTTCCTTAATTACACGCAAGCTGGGGGAAACAATTTAATTTCAATAAAATCTCAATCATCTCAGCTATGATTTTTATTTCATATGGAAGTGACAGAGCTTACTGCTTAGCGATATTCTAAGTGTCTGAAAATACTGTGCTTTATCTTCACTGTTGACATGACAAACCGTAGTATGGACTTTGTTTAATACTCAGCACTTGACTGAAAAATAAACCAGGGTCCTACACTTCGTTTTTATGTTATCACAAGTCTGTAGAGCAGTATCTGCTCTTAGTGCCACAGTTCAGGGGGAGAACGCGGCACTAAGTTGAATGATGCCCGTGTGTTTTGGTATTACTTACTAATTATATTTTTTTAGACCTTTCCAAGTATCATATTCCCTTTACAGAGCACACAGCTAACGTGATCTTCCCCTGGAGGGGCTGAGGGGCTCAGCAAGGGGGATGCAAGGGGGGGCCTTTCCCAGGCTGGAAAAACTTACTGAAAACGGGATAAACAGAAAGGGAAATGAGAGCAAAAGTAAAACTGGATGAGCTGACTGCTGGAGTGCTGCAGGTGAGCTGGTGAACAGCACAGCTGTAGAACAGTTTTGTTTTGGCTTGCTTCTTCCTGCCTTTTCTCCTGTGTAGTTGCAGTTGATTTTATTTTATTTTGCTAGTATTTTTAGCATTATTCCAGTTTGGTAGCACTTAACCTTGTTGCTATAATAACTACTGCAGGAATTGTCATGAGGGAGTTTATTCTGTCTTTGAGAATACATTTGTACAGCATGAAATAAAGAAGACCTGAGGCACGCTATTGAAAAACAAGACGAAATATTGATTCCCCAATTCAGTAAGCATCCTCTGCCTAGAGTGCTGAACAGGCAGGGGTCCTATAAAAACCTCCCTTGTTCATGTTTTTCAGGGATATCTCATCAGGCAAAGAAACAGGAGGACTGGAGATGGCTGCATGGCTACAGCAAGCCTGACAATTTTTGAATATTTGACTTTGTAGCGTATGAATATAAAAAAACCTCGTACATAATTCATATAGGTTGGCAAGGGAACTGATACACCAGGACATAAAGCAGCAGTGGTTTCATTTCTCGTGTTAGTGGTTCCATTTGTTCTCGTCCTGGGGCTCGTTGCTTTTACTTAGAGTAGCCCCTTCTGACATCTTGAGTCACTTCAGGAGAGGAGGACATGAGGATCCGGCTTCAGCTTCTCCAGGCAGCTCTCAGTCCCATGCCTCAGTTGTTGTCAAGGAGACATATCTCTGGCATACATCTTCTCCGTGGCTTCTCTTCTTTGTATGCTTTTCCATTGCTATGGAGACTATCAGAAACTCATTTAGCAGCTCCCGGTGCCCCACAAGGAATACATATTTCATAACTAACTGTTCAGAACAAGATGTGCTGTTTAATTTTTGGCCTCTCACCTGCACTGTCCAGCCTGGCTGCTCCAGGGACTGTCTGTGCTGAGACTTTCTGAACTGACATGGCCCAGCTCTAAGAACAGGGTTGTAAAAAAAGTGTCTTCTGCGGGGACAGTTAGGAAACTGAGGCAAGCCTTGACCAGGTCTTCAGCTTGCACTCCACTGAGTTCTCTTGCCATTGCTGTCTCAGGTAAAGAGACCATTTCAGATCAAGGAGTGAAGTTTGCATGCTGTAGGTGAACTGTAGTTCCAGAGACCTTAAGGATTTTCTAATAATTTTTAAGTCTCTAAACAGCAAGAGAGACTGAACTTGCTGGGATAAGAGCAGAAGCAGCTCACAAACTTGAGAATCAGGGTGGAGAACACAACTATGGTGATCTTTCATGGACACTACATGAGGAAAAACAAATGAAACCAAGGAGAATGCCTAACTATAATGGCGCAAAAGAGACGGAAGCAGAACCACTCTGTTGGTCACCACTGCAGGGCAGGAGAGAGGGAATTGCTTATGGCTTGGACAGGCATACTCTTTGCTGGATAAAAAAGCAGCTGGATGGCTGGGTCCAAAGAGTGGTGGTGAAAGGAGTTCCAGTGGTGTTCCCCAGGGCTCACTGTAGAGGCCTCCCTCTTTAATATCTTTATCAGTGATGATTCTATAACCATGCAATGGGGCTAGTGGCACAGTGAGAAGGAGGATCTGTGGCTTGGTTTGACCAACTCCTGTCAGTGACCTGACACTGCATACCAAGGCTGCATCCCCCTCAGGACAGTACCTGGGTTTGTGTCCTTTGAGTGGTGGTACTTTGACTCCCAGGCAGCAGTGAGGCTGTTGTGCTGGAAGCAGCAGCATCCCAGCAATCGGAGTGTCAACAGCAGGCTGGGGGAGCCTAACCGTGTGCTGGCGTTGTGCACCCAAACCACTTTGGCCAGTACGGAAGTGTAGGCTTGGTTAAGAAAACCAGGGTATAGGAGAAGCTGTCATTTGGGGTTTACAGCAGCTGGTACACAGGGAAGTGGTAACTGCTGGGCTGAAGGGCCAGCAAACAGTGGGTCTGAGCTCACCAAAGTATCTTCTGAGATAGGAGGGAGAATAATCCTCACAACCTGGTCCAACTCAGTACCATGGGAAGATCCCTTCCAAAGTGAATGAATGCTAGTGAGCAAACAAATTCGATGTAAATAGGGCAGCCTATGAAATAACGAAGTTCCACATTCAAGGTGGGAAATATAGCCCCTGTCATGAGCTCTGGTTCACTCTGAGATGGCAGCTGAGGTTGCGGTTCCCAGCTCGCTGCCCTATTTCCCCACTCCAGTGCACAGTCTGACATATTAGCATAATCCTCGATTCCAGTTTGTATTAACATGTCAGTCTATGCCCTGCAGTAACTCAGGAACAGATATACCATCATGTGGCTACTGGGGCTAGAAGGCCATAGGAGGGCTCAGAATGGGGACAATAACTCTATTACCCTTCCTGGGTACACCAGAGCCCACCCATGCCCAGAAATCTGGGTATAAATACTCAGTAGGTAACAAGAACAGTTAAACTCAGCTAAAAGAATCTAAATATATAAGTAAAATGAAGTAATTAATCAATTCAGGCATTTTACAAAAATGTACATCGAATTTACATATTTTACTAAGGCACATCATTTGCAGGGTTTGGGGAACCAAAGAGAATCACATATACCCCATCACTGATGCAAATCACTCTCTATTCACTGATTGAAACAATCCGTGCGTTGCCTGTGAAGCTGCTGATGTACATCTCCCTGATGTGTACTGGGCCGGGTTCGCTGGACTGTACCCGG
>NW_010418642.1:30487-35753 GCF_000710305.1 Buceros rhinoceros silvestris
GTTCAGCATCGTGCAGAGCTGTACCAGTATAGAAAGCACATCCCATAAGTATCCGCAGCACTAGGGAGCCAAGACATGGCAGCCGACACGCTCCCAGGCAGCGGAGAACAAGAAGAGGAGGGAAATGCATTAAAAATCTACCCTGAACAATTGATTTCAGCATGTCTTAGAAGTGATGGCTGCTTTGTAATTTGCTTCAGTGTCATTTTAAATGTTACAAAGTTCAAAATGTAAAGGATATACTTCATTCAAATTTAAATGTTCTTTTTTCCACTTGGATTCTGAGTTTAAAGGAAATCAATTATGTTGATCCAGATAGCGTCTGTGGAGGCGTATGTGTGTGTGCATGCATACACCATACCCGTTTCAGAGGGTACCTACACCCACGCAGCAACAACCTGTGCAGCTCTGGTTCGTACCACTACGTTTCTCAGTGTCACTTTTTTGCCTCATCACGGGTTTTCTTCTCGGCGTTTCACCACGTAGCTTGTTCTCTAGCTGCGTTTTGGTGAAAGCATACAGCCAGGGTTTCTGGATTTGCGAACATGTCATTGTGGGCTTGGTGGACTGGGTCTGCACGCTTGGAGCTGAATTCCATTTATCTGGAGAGTAGGTGTCTAACTAATGGGCACATCAGACATTGAATAAATACAGGGCAGCTCCTTGTGTCAGTGTTTTACAAAAACATCTGAATGAATGAGCTGAGAGCAGAACATTGACTGTTTTTATATTCAGTGAAGAGAAATAACAAGGCACCATGATGAAGAACTCTCCTTGCACATTACTGATTATTTCAAGGTTAATTTTATTCGTTCTGAACGATCGCCGTGTCTGCAAGACTGAGGAACAAAAAGTTCAAGCAACCGAGAGAATTAAGTAATTGCAAAGCATAGGCTGAAAACAATCTAATGTCTCAAATAAGAATTTAAAGGAATTTATGTGGAAGACAACAATAAATTTATGCCACTTTCCAATTACTTTCCAGCTGAACGAAAGGCTGATTGTGTTTGTTAAAAGGCCTTTGGGTTACGGGGCTGCAATGCTGCTGCGCACGCTGCCTGCGCGAGCTGTGGTCGAAGGAGGATGGCTGCGCTGGAAAGAACGGGGCAAAACACAGCGTAACCTACGATCTGGAAAAAGAGTGAAAGAGAAAGAGGAGGAGAGAGCTGTGCTCTGTTTAAGGGCTCATTCTGCTTCCCATGATGAAGCTCCCACTGACATCAGGCTCTCGGACTCTTCTAGAGTAGAATTATTAGAATCAACGTTATGTTGTGCTCCAAGATCCCAACTAGATCAAGGTCTCACTGTATTAAACATAAGATGTCATTTCTGCCTAGAAAGCTTTACAATAAGCAGTTTTACACAATTACATGTTTTTGCAGGAGAAAACTTAAGTATTGGGGATTAAGAATATCAATTAAATCACAAAAAAACCAAACCCACCCCCAAAAAAACCCCAACAGGTAAAAGAACTTGTCAATACTGCATGATCTACTGCCTTCTGTTTATTTTTGATTAAATCTTTGGAGTTTCTTCTGCAAAAACTGAATTTTATGAAGGGTGCAAAAGCAGAACTTGCAATTTGGGGAAAAGTCAGCATTCAGGTGGAGTAGGAATAATGTATGCTTTCTATGCACAAGAACTCGTGCTGTTTTTTCATCCTGGCCTGGAGATGAGTCAAAGCTGCACGCTGAAGGAAACTGTGGTTTGTAAGGCTGTTGTGAGAGAAGCTGGAAACTGTAGTGATTTAGCTAGGGCACTACAGGAAGATGATTGGGGGCTTACAATGCACGCATGCTATTTGAGAAATCAGATTCTTTTTTACATAATGCTAGACAGCTCTCCCACACCGAGCTTTTCACAGGCACCAATTAATTCCAAGTCTTTGCACTGAATGTACCTGGCAGTAGAAGGCAATTTATTCTCATGTGATTCAGCTTGAATTGTGTCATTACTTAGACATGGACACAGCCTTTGTCACAAAAATAACATTCAGTAACAACTGAGCAGGTGAGATTTCAATCAAGTAGTGCCTGGGGCCTCAATTTCCCCTGTGGAGACTTTGACCCCTCCTGGGTTTGTTCTAGATAGTGCCAGGTGACTGTGGCCACGGGGATGCTCGGCAGAAGAGTCACGGTTGAGCTAGAGCTGGCAACTTCTGCTGCAGCTGACCCTGGGTTACCCCAGCTTTATCCACATGCCACAAGCAAAGGAGTCCATCTCCCTTTGTTTTCTGCTGATGAGCGTTTTCCACCCTGACAGCATGTTGTCATGCGATCATCCAGCAGAGTGAAAGACTTTGTCCTAAAGCGCTGGTTTCTTATGGATGCAGAGGTTACGTTGTCCCTTGGCCAGCAGGTGGGCCACGGGCTCTCTAGTAATAAATTTTGGTCCCGTTGCCAGCTCTGTGTTCAGACACCTCAACTTGTGAGTTTCCACAAAAAACACCCCTTAGAAGGACTGTGAGAAAACCCAGGTGGGGCTTGAGAAATGTGTGCAGAATTGGTAGATAATCTGGTGGTGCTTCACAGAGAAACTCATTCCCATGGAAGACCACTCTGGTCAGAGCAGTGAACTCTGGTGGATAAGAACCTGCCACTTAAATCTCTTCCTGAGTCTGGCCCCACCGCTCCTCCCTTTCATGCTCTGATATTATGGTTTTTTCTCATAAAGGCTGGTTATCATGCTGTCACTTGCAGTATGACTCAAGTGACATCTCTAGAGATATCATCAAAGCATTTTCCAGAGGCTTCAAGGAAAGACAGAGTGGTAAGGACTTGGTAATGGTGAGACCTGGAACGCATTAAAAAACAGGTAGGAAAATAAGCCTACAAAAAGCAGTTAAAATTAGAGAAGATTTAAGGAAATATACCCTGGGGGAGTTTACTGTACGTTTCACTTCTAATTGTATTGCACCTCTTAGACCAATTTTTCTTTTAATTTTCATAGCGCTCCACTATCTGCAATAAGCACCAAACAGCTAAATTAACAAGTTGGATTCATTGCACCATCCAAACAAATTTCCCCAGGCTTATTATGCCTTGAGGGCTGGATACTTTCCTGGCAGCCTCTTTCAAATTACCCTTCGACAAACATGACATAAACTTGGGTCTGTAGAGCATGAAAATTGACATGAGAGAGCAGTTATTTTAACAGATGGAAATTCTCAGATTCACCAGAAAGGTGAAGCATTAAGTACACTGCACATTTTTCAAAATGTCTTCACAGGATAATAGCTTTGTACTATTGACATCCACGGTAAAAGAGAACTGCTTCTTGCTCCAGCCTTGTCTTTTTCTGCAGTGCAGCACAGGGAACGCCAGCTCTGTTCCAGCACTGTGCAGCATTTCATAATATGCAATTCTCCTAAGTCCTGATTCAGCTTTTCACCCTTGCAGGATGCAGCGTTTGTCATTAAGCTTCTGCCCGGGCTCTCCAGAAATAGTGCGAGCAGCACAAATCTCCCGACAGCTGCCAGTCGAAACACCCAGGTCTTGCAGCGACATGGACTAACCTGCAGCCACGCTGCTCGGCTTGCAGGTCACAGAGCATCTCGGGCAGGACCTTGAATACCGCACTGCCTCGCTGAACAGCAGAGAGGGAACCGGTGCGCGTGGCACACACTTGAGTTGGTGTGAGTACAAGCATACTCAATTCTCGGCCAGTGCTGTCTACCAAGCAGACATGCAGCTGTTCCACAGAGAGTTTGAATTTCAGCAATGTGGAGAAATTTTTTTACCCGCGTTGCTATGATGCTGTCAGTTTAACTACGTAACGCATACGTAACTACGACTTTCCTCTAAGGCATTCTGTGAGGCTTCCAAAACTCGTCAAAGGATTCCTGCAGTTTCTAATCTCCTAAAGATGAGTGTGGAAACTGCTGCTTTGGGTTACCTCACCATTTTTACTGAAGTTCAACTTGTCATATGGCTGATGGTATTGAAAAAAACCATAATTCTCTACCATTTTTCCTTGGACACTTCAAGACCTAAATATTTAAATAGCTGCAACTGTTTTAGACTATTTATTTGCCAGGTCAAAGTAAACCAAATGACTTAAATGGAAGTGCTCAGTTTATGTATTATATGTGAGTGTTTCTGGTAATACATAAATGATATCTGGGACAATCTAGGAAGCATATAATTAATAACAGAAAAGCATACTGTTAATAAACAGAAAATGAAGAAACAGCTTATACACACAACCAAGGACCTCCGTCAACCATGATGTAACGAATCTGTGACAGGTACTCAAAAATATTTACTCATACACTGTACCTAATGTTACCTCACTTAGGAGATGCCTTAAAGATGTAATAGCCTTAAAGAAATTCAGTAGAACTGCAAGTTCTGGGGAAGTTAATGAGTTGTATTTGTCACACTGCTGTGGACGAATACCGTTCAGTAAAAGTTTTCCTCTAAAAGACCTTGAGGAAATGGAACAGATGGTTCCATGTGCTATCCCACTTAAATTCAGAGTGGTTTTATAAACACTCAGGAAAAGTAAAATAATATTTGCCTTAGTCATTTTTGTAAAGAAAAGAAGGTAAAAGATGATTTTTGTTGGTGTTCAATTCACAGTGGATTTATTATGGAATTCTAAAATGTAAGACTGACTTTTTTTGTTAAGAAGATTTCCAGCACAGTGCTTTAGAATGGCTCAGTACCCCTTGCTATTAGTACGACTGTGTTCACGTTGGATTTCTGTATGTGTACAGAATACCGGATACAGTATTTCCCCAGATACAGGAAAATTCCAGTTTGGGAGGAAACGAGTTAGGCCCCGATCTGGACCGCACACGACGATGTTCTTGTTCAGCAGCGCGATCTCCGTAGGTCATTATACCTGCCGACAGTCGTAATGAAGAAAGCAGTAGGAGCCCTGAGGGACCGACCGTGCATATGCGGACGGGCTGTGCCGGCGCCACCAGGACAATATGTTCTGGACGCCCTGGGCTCTCCGCGCCTGCACAGATTGGCCATGTATCACATGTGCTTTGAGTCTGCCGTGTCCGGAAAATAGTGTATGGGGCCATTCAACTGAAAATCTGGTAGGTTACTGATGAAAACAGGGTTCTGCTGTCAAAGCAGGAGAATTGGCAGGTACAGGGAATAACTATTCTAGGAACCCTTCATAATTTTTAAGAGGCATCCATCTGCAATACACAGGTTCCAGGATCTTGGAGTCTGGTACTTCTCCACTCTCGTTAAATACTGTTTTGCTCCTTGGCTTCTGTCCTATTTCTAGAAGAGGAAATAGCATCTCT
>NW_010418642.1:35878-38356 GCF_000710305.1 Buceros rhinoceros silvestris
TCCTATTTCTAGAAGAGGAACTAGCATCTCGTTCCCTCTCGTGTTTGGTGATTTTTTTGCTCTCAATCTGTAGCTTTGTTATGGATCAGAGGGAGCCAAGGGCCAAAAGTGACTTGTAATCCTCAGCACATGTCGGTTTTTCTAGGCATGTTGCTTAGGAAGAAAATAAACTAGTAAGGGGAAAAGATGCAATATGGTGCTTACCACCCTATTTCAGCATGTTAAATATATACACTCTGCACTTTATTCCAATTAAAAATAACATTTGGATTAATACAGCTTTCTTATGTATATTAAACTGAGAAATCATTACCATAATTATAAAGCAGAAAAGTGTGGTTCCCAGTGTCTGTCACTTCAGCGTTCCGCATTAGGATGCATGCAGACAGCTTGATGGACTGAGCCCAGGAGTGAGACGGGAGACATCTCTCTGCGAGCGTCATGGACCCATTCTGAGATTTAAGACAGCTCTTTTAAGTCCATATATTTCTATTCTGATTAAGTCCATAAATTTCCCTTCTAGAGGGTCCAAATTTAGACTCCTTATTTATTTGTTTTTAAAAAGACTCAAGAACCTACAGCTCCAACTGATGTCAGTGCTGTCCACTAAGTATCCAAAACTGAACCCCCAAACTTGAGGACAGAAGGTTAGAAGGCAGTTTTGAAAATCCTGGCTTCAGTTTCCCTGGGCTGCTTCCTCTGGAGTGGTGTCTGAACGGCCTTATCCATCTTCGTGAAGTAGCTGACAGAAATCTGCAACGCGGAAAGTGCTGTACAAATAATTATTGCTGCATCTCACAAATCTCGATGAGCATTTTAACTGTTATCTATCATGCCATCCAAACTTCACAATGTAATCATCCCTGCAGGAACAGAGCAAGTATGTCTTTTGCTCTGGCAACTCTATAACATTTTGCAGTTTTAAGGCTGTGCACAACAGCAGTTTAGAAATCTAAACACCACTGATCCATTTTACTAATGGAGACAACTGCACTCAGAAGAGGGATCTGCATTAGGCCACACAGACTGCAGCAAATTCACCACTAGAATACAGGATTTCTGGTACAAAATTCACTGCTCCAAACACTGTATGAGCAGTTCTTAAACTCTTGCTATATGCAGGCTGTTGTTGGGCATAGTATTCCAGCTTGTTTTATTGCCTCCCCTTGCTTGCTAAATTAACTTGAAAGGCAGTTAAAAATACATCGCTAGTATTATTACCTTGCCCCTCAAGTGATCCATGTTGCTACCATTGGGATACGACTCAGTCACGAAAGAAAAAAATGAATCATCACTTGCTGCATCACCAGGGGCAGAGGATCTGCTAGACTTTGTTGGAAAGGGTGAGCAAACTTGCAGCAGGTATTGTTGCTATACTTATTAAAACCTAATTTTGCAGCACGTTAACTCTAGGTGCCCACGTCGGTTTTAAAGAAGGGAAAAATAGGTCTGTCATGGTTCGTGGAACTGTTTTTGCAAAACAGATTCATTTAAGGCATGCAAGTGTACATCCGTTGAAACGCAGTCTGGTGAGCACGGGTTCATATTGCATCAAAACGGCGTTATGTTGCAGTGAAGTCCTGTGGTTTATATATATTTTTTTTCCTGTCCTGAAATGGGTTTTGAAATCTCTACATGTCCTGCACGCACTGCCAGCGGACGGTAAGCCATCAAGACGGTACCAGCAGGGCGATGGCTGCCCGGCAGGGTCCGAGGGAGGCGGCAGCGTGCCATCTGTCTCAGCTAACCACCAACAGAGAGGCGGCGTATCAGGCACAGGGGAATTTTAAAAGTCTCCTCAGGAATTTCCGTGGTCTCAATCTAGGATTATGTAATTTAAAAAAGAGTTTGATCTACCCAGGTCTGTTTGCTGACTAGACGATTATAATTTTTTCATAACTAAGGAAATATTCTGCAGTCAGAAATAGTTTAACACATCAGCTAATGCAGGTTTCCAGATCTTGCAGAAGTAAAAATATGCCTGAGACAGTCTTCACAATTTTTTTTTTTTTTTGGGGGGGGGGGGGGGGGGGGGGGGGGGGTAAAAAAGGGCGCGGAGGGGGTGGTAAATGTACTCGGAAAATCTAACAAATTGAGGAGACTTTTTTTCTCATCTCAGATTTGCCTGCCTGCCTGCCTGTTTACTGTTAGGCTTTCCCCACAACAGGCACCAAACGCCCTTCTAGCAGATGTGGCAATTGCTTTACAGAGAAAAGCTCGGGCTTTGGAAGGCGTTGTTTTGCAGTCTGCTTTGGAAATGCGTTTCTACAACGTGAAGAAGAAGGAGCAACCTTAGGGGTTTCTACAACGTGAGGAAGAAGGAAAAACCTTCGGTGTTTAGCGACGGATTAGTCAGCTTTTTGCTGACAACTGCCAAACATCAGCCTTCTCCCCAGCAGTCATATACGGGTGGCATGCGTGTCCCAAGGAGAAGCGTGGGGATAACGACCAAACCTCTCCGAGAAGGACGCAGCTTCC
>NW_010418642.1:38476-38860 GCF_000710305.1 Buceros rhinoceros silvestris
TCCCGCAAGGCGTGTGGGAGCACAGAGCCCTGCAGGGGAAGAGGGCAGGACACCCGCACCCTCCTACAAAAGGAGGTGGGAGCAGGGCACGGGCCTCAAGGCCCCCAGGGCCCCCTCACGCCTGGGGACCGTGGTCCCCTCCGCGCCCAGGACGCCCGGGCTCTGGGACCCTCTGGCTCCCCTCTCAGCTGCGGGATGGGGGCCCCGCCACCCCTCATGCCCCGAGACCCTGGTCCCCTCAGGGCGCCGGGATCCCCGCAGGGACCCGGACACCCCTTCACGCTGGTCAGGTCACACTAGGATCCCACGGCTGCCCCCGTGCTGGGGCTGCACCCTCCCCGCTCAGCCGAGGGGCTGGGAGCCTGTCGGCTGTCACCGACCCCG
>NW_010418643.1:0-2876 GCF_000710305.1 Buceros rhinoceros silvestris
CCCTCCCAACCCGAACCACAATTTGATGATTCTGTGCCCATTGACTTGTATAAACTGCTCTTCTACCCCCCTGCAGAAGATGTGGTGATGTGGTTCATCTTCATTCCCTGTGAGGGAGGAGAACTGAAGTTATTTTGTGACCATCACAGAAGATACTCGCCCAGGGACCATCCCTGTGGTGTGGTGGACGCAGGATAACTGGAGTCAAGCCACCGCATGGCCGCCTTGGGATTTTGGGGGAATCATGCCCGATTTTGGGGCTCATCTATTAGCACAAATTCCTAGGTAGGAGGACAGAGGGTCAGGACAGCAATTTCAGGGCTTGACTTTCCAGGGGAGAAAACAGTGGAGGAGCAGAAGGTGTTTGCCTTTGCCTTGTCCCTGCAGGCTGGCGAAGGATCCCCACATCTACCAGCCCTCGTGGATGTTGCTTCTCCATTTAACCAGTGCCCGGCTCGGCACCCCAAGCAGGTACCTGCTGCTCGGTGGGAAAGGCCGGATTATTTTTTGGTAGCTCCATCCCACTCACAGCTTTTCCACCAGCTCCAGCTGCCATCACAAGAAGCTTTTCTCCTGCCCTGATTTTTTTTTCACATCGCCTGCATCTGTCAGGCCGGTTAGTGAAGAATTATTGCACCTTTCAGGTTAATGACGTGTTTTCCTTAAAATGTTCATTGGCGCTGAAATTACTAGTGCAGAAACGAGCCCCAGCTCCCAAAGTCGTGAATATTCTGCTGTTATCTACCGACGGTTGATCCTCTTCTACTGCTGCCGCTCAGCACTTCTGTGTCAGCGCTGAGACTGCGTTCATCCGATCGGGGTTTCTGAGGCTTGGCACCAAGGAACTGCATTTTTCTGGTGGCTAAAGTGACTTTTTAAAGTATTCCTGCCAGATAGAATGCGTAATAAATAGTAAATAAATAAAAATTAATTAATTAATTAAATGGCAAATAAATAAAATAGATGCTAAATAAAATAACAGGCATTATAAATAAAATAATAAGCATAACAAATAAAATCATGTGCATAATCCATAAAATAACGGGTATAATCAGTAAAATAACGGGCATAATAAACCTAATTGTTCTGCCTAGAGTCAGGGTGTTTAATAATCAGAGCAACATCGTATAGATTATGTTATAGATGGTAGATTATAAATCGTCAGTGGAGACATTGCAGGTCAGGCTGGAGCTTGGGGCTCTGAGCACCCTGCTGTAGCTGCAGATGTCCCTGCTGACTGCAGGGGGTTGGACTGGGTGAGCTCTGAAGGTCCCTTCAACCCAAACCAGTCAACAGTTCAACGACTAATTTAGATTTTATTCTAGTTTTAAGGGTGGGAATCATCTTCCTTGTGGGATTGTGCACTACCAATAGGATTTTGTGTCTTGGGCATGTTTGGACCTGGAACACCACCGTGATGAAACGAGCACCTGAGGGCGAGAGACTGGGGGAGCCGAATACCCCAGGTTCTTCAAAGCTTGTTCCAAGTGCTTTGCTCTCCCTCTTCTAGAGTGGACTTGGGCTGGGTCTCCAAAACCTCGATGAGGAGTCGGAATTTGAATTGCTGTTAACCTGAAGCCTCAAATCTGGGTAAAGCTGATGCTGCTTGAGCCTCCTGGGCAGAGTTTGCTCCTTCTTGTAGGGTTCAAGGGTTAAAAAAACCCTCCAGCTTTTTCCCCCTCAAGGGGAAGGTCCTTGCTCTGAGCTGTTTCTTCCAAATCAATGGAGCTTCTGACCCCATTACACTCTGACCCAGGAAGATGCTTGCTCAGCTCTTTTTCCCCTTGTAACTGCATTCATCAATAAATTCTGAGTCATTTTAAGTGTAAAATACTTTGAAATTTAAGCTTCTTCTAATCGCATTGGCTCACAGCACTAATTGCCGCGCTGTCAGGAGGGGTATGGAGGTGGCTCTCTGGAGCGATGTCTGGCAAGACACAGGCAGTATTGAGTGGTGGGTCACTCATCCAGCAACACTGAAGTCACCCAAGAGCCTCTGTGCCTCTGAGGCCACATTAACCTTAATAATACAAATTCTGGCTCATTAAAACCCAACTTCTATGACAGCACAAATGCTGAAAGCCCTCTGACAGCCCCCACGCCTTGGGGTTGCTCATCGTCACAGCCTGAACCTCTCAGTGGTGGGAGGTTCATCTTCCCATCCGTGCCCAAGGTCCATCAGAAGGTTGCTCTTTGAATGGGTGGGTGACCACCAGCATCCCTTCGGCCTTCCCTACCTTCAGCACCCCCCTCTACCCTCCCCCAAAAAAAGGAGGTTCCAAGGGGTTGGCATCGCTGTGCGTTAAATACGCAGCAACTGGTGCCACGACAGTTAAACTGATGGTGCACGCGGTGGAAGATGATTTGGAGGACCTGAACATCAGGTTGTCCTTGCGAGGTTTCTCTAGCAATGTGGTGAGGTGGGTGTTTGTTGTCTCCTGCCTTTCTCAACGCATCTCTGATTCCATAGTGCTCTGGGGTGGAGGAGGGGATGGATGGCATCATTGCTGAAGGACTGAATCTCCTTTCTAGGGAAGCTCAGGGTGAGGATCTTCTCCTGAAATAGTAAAATAAGCTGTTTGCCCCTTGAGGTTCTGTTGATTCTCATGGGCTTTTGAATGAAGTTACGACCAAGTCCATGGTTCATTTCAGCTGGGATTGTGTTTTCAGAAATCCCACCCAAGCATCAGCTGGGCTCCTTTGAAGGGAAAAAAGGGATTTGGAGTGAGTCTCGGGGCCTTTTGGGGCCTTTCCTTGATGATCAGGAGGATGTTTTCTAGACAGCACCATGAGTCTGAGGCTCCCTGGGCACCTTCCGCTCTCCTGCATTGGTTATTGTTGCGGGTTGAA
This sequence comes from Buceros rhinoceros silvestris, assembly GCF_000710305.1. NCBI lineage: Eukaryota > Metazoa > Chordata > Aves > Bucerotiformes > Bucerotidae > Buceros > Buceros rhinoceros. The sequence continues at coordinate 2,851 of NW_010418643.1, forward strand.
AAGGGGGCTGTTTCCCACCGAAAGGA
>NW_010418644.1:0-1744 GCF_000710305.1 Buceros rhinoceros silvestris
TCCAGCTTCATCTTGCGTAACAAATCTGACCTGGAATCATCACCCGCTCTCTCTGCCACCCTCTGAAATACAAGAAAACGGAGAAACACTCCATGTGCCAAGAAACACATCTTGATCTCAAAGTGCATCCTGTTTACAGTGAGTTAAAAGGAATTTTGTACTCTCACAAAGCAATTTTCTGTTACGTTAAGCACCTGCATAATTTGAATCCTTTTCAGGATTCCTCATCGGCACAGGAATTTGTTTCAGCAAGGAGCAGAGGGCTTCGTTCCCACAGCCTGCAGCATAATCCCTGGGCTATGGGACACATTAACGGGGTGGCACCGTGCCACCTGCTTCACTCGCTCACTGGAGTTCCAGCGCAGCTTAGTGCCTGTCGAATGGGCTCTCTGTGCCGCCTCCCGCGGTAAGGCGAGAGGTCCCCCGCAGGAATCCGCGCTCTTCAGCAGAACACACAACAGGGAGGGTTGTAAACACCCCGATTAGCGTCGGAGCACAGAGATATTGTCTCCATTATTATTACACAACCACGCGACTTCCAGTTTACCTCCTCCGCTCCAGAAAAAAAGAGTTTAAAGCCAGGGCTCGCTGGTTTAGTTAACTTAAGGTCGCAGCTAATGTGGGTTTGTATTTCTTTTTGTTATACGAGGGCTGTGTTACTTCTGGCAAAAGAAAAGAGGAAGTTCCCTGCAGGAGCATCCCCTAGTAATGTGAGATGGTGGCCTGCGTGGATTGTGGCTGGAAGGGACAGTCACCAGAGGCTCTGGGCTCCAGAAGATGCTGCCAACACAAGCTCCCTCACCATGGGGTCCATCAGCTAATGAACCCAGAGCAAACCTTCTCCCACGTTCTGAGGCGGACCGAGCGACTGTGCGCAGTGCTGACCACAGAGACTTACTGCCCTGTGAAAGGCACTGGGGCGTTTCTGACTCACAGAGGCTCCTGCCACCGCCCCAGGCGCCTCCTCACACCCTCCGTGCCCACACCTGCTCTGTAAATCCTGGCTGCTTTAGGGACAGAGTTAAGCAGGGATCCTGAGGTGGCAAACCGTCTGCTTCGAAATTCAGTCTTGCTGATGGACTCGAGTCTCATACACGTAATAAAATAACAACAGAGGGAGCTTTGGAAAGCGTTTTGTTAGGATAAAAGAAGGGGAATAAGCAGAGCTGTGTTAATTAACAATTCCCTCTCTGTTTTTCCGTAGGGGTAAATCATACGTCGCAAATATTCGGGGCGGATGATGCGACAATAGTTTTATGTGCACACAAGGCCTTTATTAAGATATAACTGCAGCAGACTGCTGCAGCCCCTACACACTACAAACTCTAAGTGCTAACTGAGCAGTTTCTTCCTTATCACATCTATTTATAGATTCTAAGTTATCTTACGTACCCTGGCTGGATTGGTTTCAAGTTCACTGTCCTGCCCAGAGATGGGCCAGCTCTCCAATCACCCATTGACACAACCTCTCTGTCTCCTCCTAAACAACACACCTCCTGCTGCTGACCGACAGCAGGCTCACAGGGCTGCTTCCCGGACCGGCCGGGGGGTCACGCCCACATTTTTCTGTTCGTGTCTATGGTTTTTGTATCACTTAACTGCAAGTTTAAAGCATGAAGGTATCCGTTATCTACTAGCTCACAACCACCAACGCTCCTCTTTCAAGTACTTCTTTACAGTGAAAAGAGACTGCAAAAAGCAACGTTATGTCACAACAGCAAATTTATTATTATTATTATTATTA
>NW_010418645.1:0-480 GCF_000710305.1 Buceros rhinoceros silvestris
TCAGCCCGTGGATCCGCTTCAGCCCTGCAGCGGAGGGATGGGGTGAGTGCGGGGACCCTGGTGGGGACGGGGTGGCTGAGGGTTCCTGGAGAGGAGGTTTGGGGCAGGATGGGGAGCAATTCCCACCCTCCATCCCTTGCTCTGTTGTTGCTGCAGATGGTCCCATTGCTTCCCTGCCCCTCTGCAGCCACCTGGTCCCCTCCCCGCCTGCCCAGAACGTGAGCGCTGGCTGAGGGGGTCTTGGTGCCCCTTCTTTTGCAAAGCAAAGCCCAGACCTCTCTGGGGCAGTGGGGCCCCAAGCTTTGTCATCCCGCGGCACTGCCAGCCCCACGCACCTAACCAGTGCTCTCCTGTCAGCTTCCCGAAGCCGTCCCGGTAGGCTTCCCAGCCGCGGAAGAAGTTCACGGTGCCGTCCTCCCGCCGCTGAAACACCTGGGGAGACCCACAGGGCCTCAGCGGGGGGGGCGGTCCCGGCCCCCC
>NW_010418645.1:586-3630 GCF_000710305.1 Buceros rhinoceros silvestris
GGGGCTGCTCCGAGCCCCCATGCCCTGAGCAGCCCCCCTGCTTCCCACTGTGCTGCCCACCCCTCCCCACCGCCGTCTGATTAGACATGGGCGCAAATTCAACCCTCTCAACTCAGTAATTACAGGGGGACACGGTGAGCAGGTCCCCGGGGAAATGCTGGAGCATAATCTGCCAGTGCCCAGGGACGGGTGGGTCGGTTCAGATAGCTCCGAGCCCCCATGCCCTGAGCAGCCCCCCTGCTTCCCACTGTGCTGCCCACCCCTCCCCACCGCCGTCTGATTAGACATGGGCGCAAATTCAACCCTCTCAACTCAGTAATTACAGGGGGACACGGTGAGCAGGTCCCCGGGGAAATGCTGGAGCATAATCTGCCAGTGCCCAGGGACGGGTGGGTCGGTTCAGATAAAACCCTTCTCCAGACCCGCAGCCTGGGAGTGGGAGCAGAGCTCGGGGAAGCTGCGGAATGTTCCTGCGGGAAGGTGGCTGCTGCCCCGGGAAGGGTGGGCACCCTGCGCCCAGCTCGATACAGCCTGGGCTCTGTACATGAGAGTGGAGGTATGGATGGACAGATGGACGGACAGCATGACTCGAGGTCTGTCCCTGCAGCACGTGCTGCCAGGTCGGTCCAAGCCATCCTGCGAACGGCAGGATGCTCGGTGCCATGTAGAACTCATTTCCCCCTCCTGGGTCCCTGCTCTCTCCCAGGCAGCCACCCCGTTACCGGGTGTTGTTCCTGCGATGGTCTCATTAAGAAATTAACTGTGGGGCACTGATGTCCCCAGTTCGTGCAGACCCCCAGATCCCGGCCGGTTCCCCAGGGCTCAGGGCGGCTTTTCTCCTCAGAGCTTTTCCCTTTTCCTCTCCCATCTGCTCCTCAGCACGTCATGCCCTCTGCGTTTCATCCACTTCACCCGTAGTTTTGGAGTTGATTTATTGACAATGATCCAGAAAATGCTGCTCCCTTTCCAACCGTTTGAACTTAATCAAGCCTCCAGCTCTGGATTAATTGTGTTAAACTTGGCTGAGCCAGTTTGCCCGGTTGCCACCAAGCACCACGCTCCCGTGGGTGGCGGGGTTGCTCGGTGATGTCGGAACAGCCGCCCTGTGTGCCAGCAGCCAGAGCACCCACCCTGTCTTTGGGGCTGGGCTGTGCCGCTGAGCCCGTTCACCCGCTCCCAGCATCCCAGCCTCAGGCAATGCCGCCGAGATGCTCCGTGCTTTGCTCTACCATGGGGATGGTCCTTCACAGCCTCCCCCAGGCTGTTCCTGCCTGCACAGGGTTTCACCCTGGCATGTGGAGGAGATCCAGCTCATGAGCTCTGTGTTGTTTTGCCCTTCACCAGTCAGGCACTTTTGGGCTGGGAATGCCCAGTGTGGGCTCCAGCCCGCTCCTCAGCATGGCACGGCTCTGATCCTGCTGTACTTACCTTCTAGAATTAGAGCCTTAATTTTTATCCCTGCGTTGAGCACTTGAGAAGCTGCAGTTAAGCCCGTTTAAAGGGGCTTTCTTCAGGCTTGCTGGGAGGGGGGGATGGCGTGGCTGGATGGGGGCCCGAAGCTGATTTTCCCTGGCCAGCGCTGGCTCTGGTGCTGCCGTGCAGGGAAGGCGGCGGGACCAGCACCAATGTTCCCTCTTAATCGGCTTTGACCTGCGGCTGTAAATAGGCCAATTGCCTGAGTGGTGCCCAGGGAAGCGTGTGGGACACGTCTCCGTTATCTGGGCCTTGGCACGGCTTGGCAATCCCCCTGGGCACCGGAGGAGCCCTTGGTGCCCCGCTGCCCACCAGACTCAGCTCCAGGGAGCTCAAAACTGGATTGGAAGGGCTGGTGGGTGCTGGAGGTCCTGTGTGCTCCTGGGTCTCTGCTCCATCGTCATCATGTCTCATGAGCAGTCCCTCCTCAGGCCTAACTTGTGCACCCACCTTTCCTGTTTGCAGGCAGGGATGTGGGAGCCTCCTCCTCATGCCCTGCTGTGGGATGCTGCGTGCACCGGGATGCTGCGTGCACCAGGATGCTGTACACACCACGATGCTGTACACACTGGGATGCTGTACACACCGGGATGCTGTACACACCGCGATGCTGTACACACAGGAATGCTGTACACACAGGAATGCTGTACACACCGCGATGCTGTACACCCAGGAATGCTGTACACACTGGGATGCTGTGAGCACCGGTGACCCGCTGCCGCGCTGCCAGCCCTGCCTTGCCACTCTTTTCCTCCTCATCAAATATGCATCACCCCCTCTTAAGCAAAAAGGATTTCCTTCCCTTCTTTAAAGACAAGGCTGAAATATTTATCTCTGCCTCCCCCAGTCACGCTGAGCTCGCGGGGCAGGGACAGGCTCCTGCAAAGGCGCCAACCCCGAAAATTGGGTTAAACCAGAGAAAAGTGGGAGTGCCAGCCTGTGCCTGCCACAGTGGAGAGACTGTCTGTGGGTTCAGCCATGGAGAAGACAAACTGGGAGCACTGCAGGAGCTGGTCTCTGGGAAATGCCTGCGAACGCCATGGCTGGCGGCACTGCCAGCAGAAATGTCTCTTCCTTGTTCGTGGCGACACATAAATCACATTTTTTGGAAACAGCACACGTTTCCCCAGGCTCATCTCACCCGCTGCCTTCGGCTTGCCCCAGCCCATGTGTAAATACACCAGTGTATGCTCAACCCTCCCCCATCGCAGGCCAGGACCCCTCCAGCGGGGGGTGAGCAGGCTGGGTAAAGCTGTCCCTGCAAACGTCCCTGGCACGACAGGTGCCCATGAAGCTGGAAGCTGTCACTTAACATCACCACAGACCTCACCCTGCTGGCACAGGCTTTTCTTCCACATCCTTCAGCTTTCACACCATTTCCCAATACACACTGTACGTGGAAAATGATGCTGGGGCGGCTGGAGCTGTCACCACACCATTGCTTATCAGGCCAAGATGTTGATCCCGGGGGGCTTTGCCTTGGCTGGGCAGTGGTGGGGGCTCAGGGGCACCAGGAGGAGCACAGGGCATTTGCAAAGACTTCCTGAGGCAACGGCTTGTGAACAGGCAGC
>NW_010418645.1:3805-4073 GCF_000710305.1 Buceros rhinoceros silvestris
GAGCCTCCCCTGCCCTCTGTCACCCTGATATTACTTTAATAAAGTGCTGGAGGTGAGTGTCGAAGCGGGGAGCTGGGGTCAGGCTGGGCAATTACACGGCTGCAGCCCAGCGCCGCTGCGAGTCTCTGGGCAGCGCAGGATGTGGATGCTCCCGTTGGCACCAGCAGGCACCGACCCAGAGCCCTGCCCCAGCCAGCTGTAAACGTGGCCCTGCTGCTGGTGGGCAGGATTGAGGCAGGGGGGCACAAAATGACATGGGGGGGGGGCT
>NW_010418645.1:4189-6140 GCF_000710305.1 Buceros rhinoceros silvestris
TGAACTGGGGGGTGTGCTGGAGTGCCCTAGCTCTTTTATCCCATGTTTCTTTGCCTTTGTGTTGTCCTGGCCGGCATGACCAGTGATGCTGGCTGTCCTCTGCCAGATCTCTGCGCTTTGGCTACACGAAGCAGCTAACAGCTCCAGAGGTGCAATGGCTGGCACGGCACAGGTCAGGGCACTCGGGCTGCCCCGGGTGCAGCTGTGGCGGGGAGGAGAAGCATTGCTCTGGCCAGGGCTGTGCCTTGCGCAGCTTTCCCGATGGAGGGGATTGGGAACGACCAGGGATGCTGCTTCTAGCAAGGGGACAGGGTGACACTGCAGTTATCTCCATGGGGACAGGGAGGTGCTGAGCAGCACCTGGAGTGACCCTGGCCAGCTCCTGCCCTGCCCCACTCCCCATGGACTCTAAGCCATCCATGCAGGCTAAGGCTAAGGCTCAGCTCAGCAGCAACCAAGCTCCCAAGTCAAAATTGATTCAGCTGCTGCCATTGCTTCCACCCACCCACATGCAAATAAGCCCAAATGTCAGGAGTAATCGCTCCAGAGGAGGAGGAGGAGTGGAGGGAAATTTCTCTGCACCACAGCACCCAGCCTTGCCATGGCTTACTAGCAGCCCCAGGGAGCCAGTGCCCCAAGGAGCCCCCGGCATCCCCAGCCCCACGGGAGATGGCTGAGACACCCCCTGCACCCCAGGGGACTGGAGGTATGTGTGGGAGCCTGTGCTGCAGAGCAGCCCTGAGGAACAGGAGCCTGGGGCGAGCACTCTCAGCCCTGTTCCACATGCGTCCATCTGCGGAACGCTGGGATTTGGCTCCTCTGCCCTGTGGTGCTGCAGGCTGCACTGTCTCAACCCTGCTGCTGCATCCCATGGTGCTGCTTCGCCCCCTCCCCAGCCCAGCCAGAGCCCTCCCGGCTGCAGCAGCAGCTTTAAATAAGCCTCTGAGTGTCTCGCTAATCACCTTGGGCTGCTCTTCAGGCAGCGCTCGAGCACGGCTGGGGCTGCTGGAAGCTGCGCAGGTCTGGAAGGACCCTGCCCACCCCGGGATCCCCCTTTTCCCTATGTAGGCTCCCCAGGAGCTGGGGTCCCTGGGGCTGTGCTGTGCCTCAGTTTCCCCACTGAAGCTGCTGGTACCGACCTGTGCATGACAGGTTGCTCCCACCCGGGGTGGGCCCTGGGCAGACCAAGGCCAAAGGCTCATCAGCCCCCTGAAGGCAGGGGGGCTAAGCTTCCTCCTGGCACCACTCAAAGCTGCTTAGGGGAATCAGATCGCGGGGGATTTGTTTCCTAGAGCACCCAGCTGGAGGGGTGCTGGCCAGCTTGGCTCAGCCAGCGTGTCCTCGGGGGAGCCTGCCCACCCCTCCCGGTGAGCCCACTGCCACCACTCTGGGACCCTCTGGCTGTTGGCACCCTGAGCGATGCCCTCCTGGCTAGGGGCTGCTTGCACCCAAGGGGTCCCTGGAGCAAGGGGGAGTCTCGAGGCTCAGCGCTGCCAGCGCTGTGTGCCCCCACCTCCCTGTCCCCATTACTGTGATTACAGGTCAGTGGCAGCCGCTGTGGCAAAGCGAGTGGGACAGGGCGGCCGGGCAGCGAGTGAATCAGCATAGCACCAGAGGTGCCTCAGGCACCCCTGCGTTAGACGAGGAGAAACGTGCTGAGGGTGGGGTCTATCCTGAGCCCAGCACCAGCTCACCAGGACCACAAGGTCAGGGCAAAGCCCGGCCATTTGCCCCACGGTACAACCGCAGCTACACCAAGCACCAGCTGAGCAGCAGTCCCACTGAGAAGGACAAAACCCAGCTGTGGCATCCAGCTCCCTGCCTGAAACCACCCTCCAGCTCCAGCCAAGCTCCCGGGGCAGGGCTGCGGGGCTCAGGCCAGCAGCACCGGGCAGCTCTGCTGACGCTGCCAGCATGGCGAACGTGGACAAGCCTATTTTCTTCCTTCCCC
>NW_010418645.1:6305-6896 GCF_000710305.1 Buceros rhinoceros silvestris
CACCCTGTGCCCAGCCAGACCCCGTAAGCATTCATCTCCCATCCCAATGACACATCCAAGCACCAAGAGTGACGCTTCCCACCCCTGGCATCCCAGCGTGAGGACAGCCAGCCATAGCATCACCCGGTGTCCCCCAGCATGGTACCAGCTCACCGTCCAGCCGCCCCCATCGGTCGTCATGTCGCAGTAGACCTGGAAGCCGGAGGGGTAGTGCGTGGGGAAGATGGAGTAAATCCCATCCTCTTGCTGTCCGCTCGCATAGATGTCAAAGCAGTCTCGGGGCCTGGAGCCTGCAGCGTGGCATTGGGATGGGGTGGGATGAGAGGAAAGCTAATTAATTAATGATCTAATTTAATGTCTTGCCATTTCTTTCAGGCTCTCAACCTTGCTGCCAGCTCTAGCTGGACGGTCCCTCGGGGGACACAGCCACCACAGGGACCCCCAGGCAGCTGGCAGGGGCCAACCCCATGTCCTCGTGTGACAGCAAGGGCCGGCTGGGGAGAAGGGAGCTGATGCCCAGAGGTAGCTGCAGGCAGAGCACAGGCATGTGCTCACAGCCCCGGGACAGTCTTACTCAGCTTCGTCTTAACC
>NW_010418645.1:7153-7725 GCF_000710305.1 Buceros rhinoceros silvestris
TGACTGTCCCGAGTGCCATGCAGCGCGGCCATCTGCACCCAGAGGAAGGCGAATGGTCGCTTCTTGCTCTGCTTTTGCCCCAGCTACGTCTGTGTGGGGAACGGGTGGCTCTGCAGGGCTGCAAAGTGCCTTTTGTGCTGTCTCTGCAGGCTGGTTTATGGACAACTGGGAGCCGCACAGTGAGGAACATCCCTTCTAGGACACAACTTCCCATCGCCCTCCTGCCCCATCTCCTCGCCAGCCTCCCCCTCTATTAAAGCCCTCTCCAGGCTGGTTTCCCCCATCTTAGCTGGTTGTCTCCCTCCCCTCTTCTTAGGCAGAGACCTGCTGAGAGCAGCCCCATGCCCAGCCCTCTCCCCAGAGACCAGCGTCGATGCTGCCTGCTCACCGTTGGAGCAGCCCCGGGGCCGTGCTCCCCTGGCTGGTGCTCGCTGCAGATCAGCCTTGAGCCGGGGCCGGGCACTGCCACGCTCCTTCTGCAGCGTGTCCAGGACATCGCTGACGGAGCTCACCAGCCGAGCCATGTTGGTCTGGCTTTCCGAGAGCAGCTGTGGGCAGGGGGGCACATGAAG
>NW_010418645.1:7790-8004 GCF_000710305.1 Buceros rhinoceros silvestris
GGCCCGGGCACATCGGGGGGGGACCCCCCCAGCCGAGCCATGTTGGTCTGGCTTTCCGAGAGCAGCTGTGGGCAGGGGGACACATGAAGGGACAAGAAATTGTGGTTAAACCCATTCCATGCCCCAGCCCCTTGACTGCCCCGCTGTGAGGATGCTCTGCCTGCTCCCACAGCTGTCCAAGCGCCTGCGGACAGCCACACTCCCTGCCAGGGGT
>NW_010418645.1:8029-12286 GCF_000710305.1 Buceros rhinoceros silvestris
ATCCCATGCCCCAGCCCCTTGACTGCCCCGCTGTGAGGATGCTCTGCCTGCTCCCACAGCTGTCCAAGCGCCTGCGGACAGCGACACTCCCTGCCAGGGGTTGGTGGGGACCAGGTGGGGACAAAAAAAGCCACAGCAGGTGCCATAGGGCATCTCCGGTGCTTTTTTGGCCTGGGATCAGGGTCCCCAGAGTCCCAATAGTGTCCATTGCTACCAGGGCTGAGAAATCCCCGAACTTGGGTGCGTTGGTGCCGCCACCCCGTGGGATAAAGAGCATCTCTGGGCAAGAGACGGGATCACGGAGGTGGCAGGAATAGCCGTGTCCTGAAACAGCCGCCAGCTCTCTGCCATCCCCCGAGGTGACCTGGGCCGGCCGAGTGACAAGGGGTGGCCGCAGCAGAGCAGCAGGATGGGGAGCGAAGGGAAGCAGCGGGGATGGAGCAGCTCTGGCCAGAGGGAGGTGAGCACCAGGAGGGATGGCCATGGAGCCGAGAATCCAGGCGTGCCCCATTGCTGCAGCACCTGGCAGACTGCTGTGTAACGCAGGTCATCGGCTGGGAAATCTTTGGACTGTAAATAACTGGGGGTGGTTGCTGCAAGAACTGCCCTTGGGCTGGTCCTGTGCTGTGTTGGGCTCTGCTCAGAGTCCCCAAACTGGACCCAGAACCAGGAGACCCACAACGTGGGAGGCTGCACACCCGGCTCACTGGCACTGGGGCGGTTTGGCAGCGAGACGCAGGCGGCTGATGAGCTGGAGCTTCCTAACTTGCGACTCCCAAGCACCCGCCTTAAACCTCAGCTGCTTCTGCTGGAAGTCTCCCCGGGACACCATGGGCAGGGGCTGCCCAAGCGCCCAGGGACGTGGGGAGAGGGATCATCTGTCCCCAAGGAGCACCGTGTGGCACTCCCAGCTCCAGCTCACCTGGATGAGCCTGCCCTGCTCTCCCTGCAAGGCGCTGAGCTCCTGCCCCATGGCACTGTGCCCCTTCTTGAGGCTGTCGCAGTCAGCACGCAGCTGCACAGCATGCGTCAGCAGCTTGGCCACCTCGTCCGCCACTGTGACCAGCAGGGCCTTCTGCTGGCTCTTGGTGGCCTTGGCCTCGGTGTCGTGGTCGGTGACAGCGCGCAGCAGGGAGGTCTGCAGCCCCTCCAACCGCCCGAAGGTGCCCGTCGCGTCGGGGCAGTTGGGGTCGATGAAGATGTTGATGCGGGAGCTGTCAGCTTTCTCGATGGTGACCAGCGCGTTGGCTTCCTCAGGGTTGGTGCTGATGACGGGGGGTGACTCGGTGACGGGTGTGTGGTAGTGGTTCATGAAGAGGATGGCCCCCGTGACCGTCACTGCCAGGAGGACGGCCACCGAGAGCAGGACGGTGCACAGGATGTACCCGCAGCTCATCCTCTGCAGACAGAGAGACGGACACCATCAGGACCTGTCTGGACGGACACATCCCGCTCCCCTTCATCTGAGAGGTGGGTTCAAACCCTGACAGGCTTTGGGGGTGGGCTCCAGCAACAAGGGAGGCGATGTTGGACATGGAGGTGGTGGCAGAGCAGGGGACACGGGGACGCTGAGGAGCCCTGTGGTTCTGCCAGGAGCACGGAGGCCATGGGCAAGCACTCAGTGAGCAAAGCAGCTAAACCCACCTGGGAGCCAGAGGTATGAAATAATAAAGACAGTGAACGCATGGCAGCCGCCTGCTCCTGCTGGCATGTTTTATTTATGGTGTGATACTCAGCTGGAGTAGCCCTGGCTCCCCGGGAGGTGCGTGCGGGGCTCCCTGCTGCTCCGGGTGCAAATACTGGGAGACAAAGGGAAAACACCCGCTGTGTGTCTCAGAGTGGGGACCACAGGGAAAGCCAGGAGGTGAGGGAAGGCAGGGGCTGTCACCAGCAGCAATGGGAGCCTGTGGGTCAATGCTGGGGCCACATCGCCCTGAGTGTCACGGGGACCTGCTCTGCACAGAATATCACCCAGCTGCAGGAGGCCACACAGCCCCATCCCCCTTGTGCCCTCCCAGAGAGGAGCAGAGCTTCTCCCAAAGCGCCCAGACCTGTCCCAGCATGTCCTGGCGAGGGAAAGGTCTCTGAACCCCGTGAGCCCCTCCGGCAGCTCTGCTGCTGCAGGCACCCATCGGCTCAGCCCGCAGGGTGCACACCAAGAGCCTTTTCTCCTTGCAAAGCATGAAGTGGCGACACCGTCAGCACAGCGGGAATGAGCAGCCCCCCGTCCCCCTGCCACCTCCCCTTCTCATTACACCTGCAGGACAGAGGCTGCGATTTTCCCCTGACCCTGGCCACGGCTGTCACAAGGAATTGCAGGGCTGCCAGAAAACTGCAGATTCGGAGAGACAAAGACTACTTTCCCCAGAAACGAGGGAAAAATTGCTGCATCTGCAAAGAATTCCCCAGCCCTGTCCCCTCCTGTGCACATCTATCTGGAGTGACACCTTCCTTCAAGCACCCTTCATTTCATTCACTCTCCCGCAACCATTTGCATTAAGGTAACTCCGGCTGCGGAGGGACTGGCTGGCGAGGGCTCCCCATCAGCCACGGGCGGTGCTCCGGGTTTCTTCCCCAGCCCACAGAGCGAGCTGGAGATGTGAACGGTGCTGGGCTGAATGGGAAACCTCCCCACAGGGACCTCCGTAGCGAGGCAGCCCCAGGCTCAGCCTCTCAGTGCGCGTTAAAAGGAGATGTCAAAGCCAGTAAGGGGAGCTTTCGGCAAGCAGAGGGTGGAGGAGTTTGCCCTGTGTCTGTAGACATGGAGCCCCAGCTCGGGGGCACAAGCAGCACCTGGGAGCAGCAGGATGGTGGCAGATGGGAGGCGAGAGATGCCCATCACTGACACCGTCACCCAGGGCTCAACCCAATGCCTCGGCACCCTGCGAGCACGGAAAGGGCAGGAGGGATGGGTGCTGACCGGAGGCCAATGCTGGTTTGGGATCCACAGGGTGAGCAGGGACCGTGTCCCCATGGCTGTCTTGGCTATTGCAGCACATTCCGGTCCCCAGCTCTGCACCCTCCTGTCCCACACAGAGGGTTGATGTTCCCAGCCTGAACTGTGTCTGCTGGGACACAAAGGTGGGCTGCAATGGCCGAGGGACCCGTCCAAGCCCTGAGACCTCCAGGAGCTGAGCCACGCACAGCCGACGCTCCGTTTCCTGCAGCCAGCCAGGCTTTAACACACCAAAATCCTGCAGCTCTCCCCAGGAGCTGCACCCAGCCGTTTTCCAGCCTTCGAGCCCCAGCATCGCTGCCCTCCCATCAGCACCAGGAACTGGGGCAGGAACCAGGGGCCCATCCCCTTCTCACTCAACCACCTCTGCTTGCGACCGCGAGATCCCGAGCAGTGGCAGCTTTACGAGTCCCACGGCATTTTGCTGGCAGGTTGTGTTACCTGGCAACCTGCAGTGGGGAGAGGAGGGAAATGCTCAGCCAGCAGCACCAGCAATGCTCCTAACTGGGGTGTGGGTCCCCCCAAACCCCGCTGGCACAGCAGATACGCAGCTGTGTGCCCAGCTCCTGGCATGGGAGGCAACTCTGCCGTAAGCCGCTGCCCCACCATGGCCACAGCCCTCGTGGCTCCACGGGTTTCTGCCCTCGGTGGTGTGGCTTCAGGCTCCTGGATCTTCCTGTGAAGGCTTTCAGGCAGCTGCAGCACAACCCCCTGCCCCGGTTACTGATGTCCCCCGGGGGACATCCATCGGGCTGGAGGTCCCCATGTCTCCAAACCACTGCTTCCTAAGGAGAGCAGAAGGTGCAAAGGCGGGAGGTGCTCGGGTTGAGCAGAGCTTCGCTCACAAACCTGCTCTGGAGCTGGGGCTGGAGCTCAGGAGGGAGCCCCAGGCAGGAACCGAGGCACCGTTGCCTTCCCAGTGCAAAGCTGAGCTGGGCGCACCATGCCCTGCGCTGGCTCAGGTGGTACCTCTGTGCTTGGCCACCATGACCAAGGGGGCTGGGTCCTCTGTGCCTCAGCCACACGGGCTGCCCTCCCTGCACCCAGTGCCCATCATCCCCACACCAAACATCCCTCAGCGGGCTGGACAGTGGCTGTGCTGGGTGTGGGTGACAGCAGCTCTGGAACACACATCCTGCAGGGAAGGAAGGATGTGAGCCAGCTTGTCCCTGGGGCAGCCGGAGTGGAGCTGGAGGTGGGCTGGCCCCCAGGGAGCATGGATGGAGAGAGGTGACAGGAGAGACTGAGCTCTGCTGTAGGAGATGCTCTTTGAGGAGGAGATGCCCGTTGCTCCTGCCAAA
>NW_010418645.1:12418-13647 GCF_000710305.1 Buceros rhinoceros silvestris
AGCTTGCCAGGCAAGCTCTGCACTGTGGGATGGAGGGCAGCAATCACGGGCAGCCCTGGCTGCTCTCCCTCCGAGCTCTGCCCTCAGCCAGGTACGAACCAGGACCCTGGTTGTGCTTTTGAAACAGATGGACGCTGTGCTTTGCATCACCCAGCCTCAGCTGCTAGTGCAAACTTTAGTCCAGGTACCCCCACCTTACTGCTGGGGTCCACCCAGCCCCGATGGAGCCTCAAGGCAGCAGGGGCCAGTCCCCCACCACTGCCCCCAACCCACTGCTCACTCCAGAGCTGCTCAAGCAGCTTCTTTTGCATCCCAGCTGCTCGCCCTGCGCTGCCCCTGTCCCTCTCCACCCTCCCTGCCTCTCCAGCTCTGCTGCTGCTCAGCTTTGCGCAGGGCTGCAGCCCCTGTCCCTGCTCACCCTGGGGCAGGGGCCATGCCCCAGCTGCCCCCCCTGCACTCTGCCGCTCCCCGCGTCCTCCCGGAGCCTCACGCTGCACTCCACTCGCTCCCCGCAGACACGGAGGCAGATGAACTGAATCCCGCTGCTGGTACCTGCTCTCCTCCGTCACCCAAAGCCTGCCTGCTACCGCAGCTACAGCCCGGCACGCTTTGCAGCGCGGGGAGCGGAGAGGAGAGGGCTGGCGGGCACACCGGAGCCGGCTTCATGGGTGAGCACGCAGGCGGGCTGGGACGGGTTTCCAGTGGAGCTTCGCAGACACGGAGGCAGATGAACTGAATCTCGCTGCTGGTACCTGCTCTCCTCCGTCACCCAAAGCCTGCCTGCTACCGCAGCTACAGCCCGGCACGCTTTGCAGCGCGGGGAGCGGAGAGGAGAGGGCTGGCGGGCACACCGGAGCCGGCTTCATGGGTGAGCACGCAGGCGGGCTGGGACGGGTTTCCAGTGGAGCTTACAGGAGCTGGGAGCCCCCCGCTGCACGGCAGACTCCGTGCCTCCTTTGCAATCCCCTGCATGAAACACCCCCTCTGCTGCCCAGCCCATACGGGCAGCAGGGCTGGATCCATCCTGCCCAGCTCATCCTCGGGGCCATGGGGGGGCCACAAAACCAGACGGATAGTGGCTCCTGCTGGACGGCACCGCTCAGACCCCTGCCTGGAGGGGCTGCGTGCCAGACAGGCAGCTCTGCCCGGAAGGGGAGAGAAGAGGGAGGTTTCTCCCTCTCGGACGGGGGTCTGGGTCCCCCTGTGCCTCTCGGGATGGGCAGCCCCTC
>NW_010418646.1:0-942 GCF_000710305.1 Buceros rhinoceros silvestris
ATCTCGATCCATCCCTTGGCCCATTCAAAAACCTTCACAAGCTGCCAAGATTTCTTCCAAAGTGTGGATTTTCAAATTCCTGTCCCCTTCACTTCTCAATCACTGTCTGAAAGGATTCACCAGCTTTTTTCCTTTTTTTTTTTTTAAACTTAATCCTCCTTTTTGACAAAATGGATTTTAAAGGAAAGCTTTCTGTTTACTGGAGGGGTCACCAGAAGATGCCATCAACTCGCTGGATGGAATCCTGCAGCGTGCTGAGGAGCTTCCATTTCCACTAAGTTTAATACAGGCAGATCTTCCTCAACTTTTTACAGATTTACGCTCTAGAAATCACCCAGCCACACGTTCTGAGGCAAGGCTTCCAGTATTTCAGAGATCACATGTCATTTGCTATGACTAGGACCACTGTAGTGAACACTAGGAATAAACTCCTGAATGTATTTTCTCTTACCATTCTCCCAATCTTTTCTCTCTGGCTTTTCTCGTCAGCTCTCTCTTCCTACCCGTTACTGAACCTTACACCAATAGATTCAGTCATTGTGGATCTAAGCTAAAAAGGAAACAGAGCAGCAGGTTAACAGGAGGTGATGTGGTAAATCAAGACTGAAAAAAAAAAACAAGGAGAAGAGCTTCCAGAATAAGAACAGTGGTCAAGGAGAGACTACGGAACATCTGAAATCAGCACCACAATCCCAATCCTCAAGCGAGTTCAACGCTCACTCAACAGGCTCTCCCAACTCACACTGTCACAGTCCAGGTAACCAGGAGAAAAGTTGTCAAATCACAACTGGTTTGGGTGGGATCTTCAAAGCTCAGCCAGTCCAAACCCCTGCACTGAGCAGGGACACATGGAACTCCAGCAGGGTGCTCAGAGCCCCAAGGTCCAACCTGACCTGCCACGGTGCCAGCGATGGGGATACTCCCACCTCCTTGGGACGCCGG
>NW_010418646.1:987-2212 GCF_000710305.1 Buceros rhinoceros silvestris
GGCTCAGAGCCCCCAGGGCCAACCTGACCTGCCATGGTGCCAGGGATGGGGCTGCTCCCACCTCCTGGGGCAACCTGGGCCAGGCTCTGCCCACCCTCAGCAGCAACACTTCTTCCCTCCTCTCTCGTCTGAATCTCCCTCTTTTAGTTTAAACCCCTCACCCAGCGTCACAACACTGTCCAGACAGACCTAAGCATCCTCAAGTAACTGCCAGGCAGCTTGTCTGAAAAGCTGGAACGAGCAGAAGTGACAACTGCCACAGCGGTCGATGAACGCAGCCCCACAACAGCATCGGTCTGAGTGGCAGGAGCGTTAGGGACATCTTGCTGGAACGTCACTGCGGACAGCACGAACCCAGAGAGCGGTGTTCCCGTATTAGGTGAGCAGTGCCGGGCATGGTTTCCTAGCTGGGTAATTTGTAATAAAGCCCTTGACAAGGAGGCATTTGCCTGCCCACATTAAAATAACAAAACACGAAACTGCATCAAGCTGAACCGACCAAGTAAGAGCAAAATATTTATTTTTCGCCAAACAAGGCAACTGTGGGACAGTCAAAGCAATGGAAAAGGAGATTTAGCACTGTGATATAGAGCTCACTTGAGGAAAATAAAATAATCAATAGAAACAACGAAGCTAAATTGAAGCTGTCAATAAATTTTTGGCATTCATGAAATAATGAAAATAGCAGCGACGTTAGCCTGAACTCGCGTCAATCCCCACCCCCCTAGAACTGTCATGGCTTCGACACTGATGGATTAGCTACCTATTAGAGTTGATGCAGGAGTGGAAATAGAGCATCACGTTAACACGCAGGAGACATTTCTCCTGCACACCCTGTGAACCCTGAAAGCTGAAGGGGTAGGAGCAAAAATGTCACTGAAGAGTCTGTCGTTACGTGGTATTTCTGCTGCCTAAAGCAAGAGAAAGATTAAATAAACCCCAAACATCCAAGAGGATTTATGGACAAACGGGCATTTTTTCTTTTTTTCCCCCCCATTGGCAGTCAGTGTGTTCGGCTATGGAAGCATTTAAGGACACTGACAGATGCAAAGAGACCGCAGGAGTGCTTGGCCATTCACCTTCCCCATGGCGAAATGGCCATGTCTTTCTCCTGAAAGACTTCCCTACCAAGCACAGCCCAGGGAGAGGCAGCGTCACAGGCTGGCAGCCTTGGCAGCTCCTCCAGCGGGGCTGTCCTGGGAAGAGACCGACATGCAAGAAGGGA
>NW_010418647.1:0-10442 GCF_000710305.1 Buceros rhinoceros silvestris
ATATATAAATATATAAAAACGTGTTCCTGGTCAGAGAAGAACCCGTTTGCTCTCTTTTATTATGGAATACATCTTTTCACTTTGTTATAACCCTGCTGTTCAAAACCAGAAGATTGTAAAGCTAATGCCAAAACAAGCTGGAGTGATTCAGGCACACAGTCACAACACTGAGAGTGGGCTAAACAAATAATTATTTACGTTCACCCTCTAAGCGCTCTAAAAATAAACCAAATTTTTTGAAGCTTCCACTAAGGCTTCAGTTAACATGAACTCACAAATATTTTATGTTCCAAATATGTGAAAATGCGTCCAAAATTGACAATGAATGATGAATTTTATGACTTAGATGTGATTGAACTTGACAGAAAGCATATGTTATTGCTTAGTGCTATTGTAACTACCATTGGTAGCAAACACATCCAAATATGGATGTACAGAATTATTTTGTTTTAAAGGAAAGGGAAGGGAAGGGAAGGGAAGATAAAATGGGTGGGCACTGAAAATTGGTCCCCCAAATCCTAAGTGGTAAATGCCTGCTTTCAGAGAGTATTGTATGCTGAGTGAGGTTTGTTTGAAAAGAACAGTTTAAATCTGACTAGAAATGTGGATGGTGTAGTATGCTAGTTAAAATGTGTTATTGCCTAGATCTGAGGACATATGATGAGATAAATTATGTTTTCAGTGATGTGAAACTAGAACAGTATTACTCCAACACTGCGAAATGCTGCCAGAAGCATGGACGTGTGTGTGCAAGCCTCAAGGACTGAGGCTCACTGGCTTCATGGGCCTTGCCAATGCTGAGATGTTTCTTAAAGACTTTTATTGTGCTATGACTGGCATTGCTCCACACGTGATAGCTACAGATGGTGCTTTTGTACAGACGAAGCCCAATGTCCTCGGGCAGAGTTATTACCAAACCCCTTATACATGAACAATGAAAACTGAACTTCAGACACCCGTTTCTGTTCTGTTCCATTTTGTTTCTTGCCTGATACACATTGTCCATGCACAGGAAGCACCTATCTGTGTGGTTTTTCTACAGCAGTGCTGCTGGGTGTAACAGTGTTCTAACCGGAAGGGAATTGCTATTTCTGGTAGCAGCACCAGTGTTGCAGCCATGGGGAGTAAATATGTGACTGTTCCATGTGTCAGTTAAGATAGCACCAGTGAACAGACCTCACCTCTGAGATTAAATCTTTTGAGAAGATACTGTTTGTACGTCCTTCAGCACATTTCCGGTACGCTTTTCTACTTGTCTTGTTTGCAGAAAATATGCTATTGCAGCATTACATTTCGAAAAAAATAAAGACTACAAAATGTGCGATTAAGAAGCAGAGTATAAAAAACTGCCACACACCCGAAGGAATTAACATTCACGAATAAAATGATTGAGTTTTGAGGGCATAAACTCCAGGGGCTGCACTCTGTTATTATGATGACAGTGAATTTAGTCTTGATCGGGAGTAATAAAACTCAGTATCTCTTCTCTGGGAAGAAATAGTGTGGAAGATACACTACCAAGTAATACTGTTGATCTATTTAAATACTTTTAAAATCTAGATTTAGGAAGTTCTTTTTAAATAAAGAAAAAGCTGTGCCAGTAAAACATAGGATAAGACAGATTGAAGTTTTAGCATGCAAACCTCCTTCCATACCCTGCTTCACAGAAATTTCCAGTAAAAATCATCAGTTTGGACTGTGCCTAATGTGTTTGTACAAAGGGAAAGAATAAGACGTATAAAACCAATAGTAAGCTGCAGCTTGCTTTTGCAGACAGTAGTACTGATCTTGTGCTGTCTTAGTTCATATGTAATTTATTGCTTTCTTTTGCAAAGTAAAAAGGTAAAGCACATGTTCTTGCGAATGGGACACTCTCCCCTGTATGCTGCTTTTCTCCTCTATCTCCCATCCTCTCTCCAATCAACACTGGGATCCCAAATCACATTTATTCCCTTTCTACCAGCCAAATCTGAAAGGACTGGGGAGGGGTAAATCAAAAAAAAGTTTTGTTACCCAAGGAAATATTCTTTGCTGAGTATCAAAAGCCTTCAGCAAGCAATGAATGTGGAAAGGCTTTGAAAGAACAAGACAGAAGAATCCTTTTAAATGGAAAGTTTAAGATATTGCTATCATATGTGATCACAGCATAAAAACCACAAAATTGGTGCTTTCTGTCTGAAATGAGGTGAGAAAAACAAAACCTTGGGGGTTCAAAGTCAAAGGAACAACTACAAGGAAGTAACTTGGCTAGTTTGATAGAGCAGCTCTCAAGGATTCCTCCATCAGATGCATCACTTCTGTTTGTGCTGCTGAGTAACTTCTGTTCCGGCCATTAAGGGGAATGGGAGGTTGACTTTAGCAGTAGCCCAGTCAGGCCAGGCTGAGTACTTTTAAATGTCCTCCTGCCTCACCAGCTCTGAGTAGCACTGAGTGCTATTTTAACAAACTCTTCAGCTTCCTTTAATCCTAAAGGGAATTTCATATGTCAGTAAAAGCTCAGTGTATTTATTACGGCTGTTCAATTTGTATTTGAGGAAAGAATTTCACAGCTATATTTCTAAAGATTTTAAGTTGACTAAACAATGGCAACCATTGTTGACATCAGGAAGCACTGGCAGCAGATATTTAGCAACCAGAGCTATATATTATGTATGCTGTGTAAACCTTTACTCTGATGCTAAATGACTCTCTAAAATGCCATCAGTGTTACACCATGTATTTCTCACAGAAGCTCCATTGTATGCACAAAAGTCTTCAACAGCTTGCACTGCCATTCCTGGAATGGTCCTGGACAAGACAATCTTTTAGAAGCACATTTTATCAGTGACCAGATCTAGAGAGCTTAATAGCAATAATTCATGAGAGGGAAGAGTTAATGCAGATGGAATGGTACATTTCCTGAAAGGCTTCTGCATTCTTCTATGGGCTATTTCACTCAGACCTCCCACAGAGTCAGCTCTCTACAACCATGGGGTTTTTTTTTATTCTTAATTTAGAAGC
Source organism: Buceros rhinoceros silvestris (assembly GCF_000710305.1). Lineage (NCBI taxonomy): Eukaryota > Metazoa > Chordata > Aves > Bucerotiformes > Bucerotidae > Buceros > Buceros rhinoceros. The sequence continues at coordinate 3,001 of NW_010418647.1, forward strand.
CACAGAACTCTGAAAAGCCAGTTAAAGTATCCTCTCTCATTTTTGTCTCTGTCCTAGCATTATAAGCCCATTCTGAGTCTGGTCACTCTTGCAAACTCCTTTAAAAAAACTTGCCATTTTCAGTGGAATTTGAAAACCTGATGCTTTTACCAGGACCAGCTGGTGCTGTTAAAAGAGCAAGTAAGAGCTTCCTCCTGCAGTCTTTTCTCCAAGCAGTGAAAATCAGGATGATTGCTGAGAACCTTAGGCCGGAGGAAATACCTGCCAGGAAGTTAGGTAGCACTGGGGAAAAAAAACACTCTGGAAGGAATTGGAATCAAAACTCAGACACAGGATTGAATTGTAAATTCTTTTCTTATTCCTTGAATCTGAAAAGACAACTTAGATGACTTAGATGACAACTTAGATAACTGAGACTGTATATTTCTCTTCTCTAAAATATTGTTCAGTTATTCAGCAGAGTAATTCTGTGTTCCTCAATAGGAACCACATAAGTAATTGCATCTGTTTAGTCCCGGGTGGAACCATACCGATACATGTTTCAAAAAACGCTTCTAGGATTTAAAAAAAAAAAAAATCTGAACTTTGAAGGTACTGTATGTAGTGTTGTAAACATGCTTGTAAAGAAAGACACACCTTTACCTTAGGATTGAAAGAAGTACAGTGAAGAGAATGAAAAGTCTTAATAAGAACTATTCATTGCCATGTTTTGGTCTATGATGACTATGATAAGATAAATCCTCTAGGCTCATGTCATCCATTGCCCAGCCTATGTACCCTGTAGGTCTTGTACTCTGTCTCCTCATTTCAAAGTGAAGCTTCATTTGCTGTGAAGCAAATAGTGGAGGAGTAAATGGACTGCAAAAAACTATCTTAGCCATGAACAGGACATACACTGTCTGGTCTGTCTGGATTTGTACTTGAAGTCTGTTTGCAAGAATACAAAAGCGAAGATTAAAAGTAGGACTATGTTGTTTAACCGACCTTTACTTCAGCTAGCAAACAGAAAAATCCACTAAAGCAGGAAAATTGATGTAGGTCGATTTATTCATTTATCTGTCTCCATTTTTTTACTCTCCAAAACAGCATCTGTTGTCAAATCATTCACTGTCTACCATCTGTAAGAACAAGAAGAATACCACTGGATATCTAAGGGGACTTTAATTTCACTGTGATCATTATCTTGTGTATTCTTTGTTTCTATGTCATACAGCATGCTTGGCAGTTTGTCTGAGTATACCCACTTTGGAAAGAAAATGAAGGGTCAGATTTCACACCGTGCTAGAAGAAATGTGGTATTCAATAGAAACAGTACACATCAAGATTGTGACTGCTGGCCTCATTTCTGTGGCTACTTGAAGAGGTATTTAAACTTGACTGGTGTCAACATCTTCTTGCAGCAAAGCATGCAGGTTTGGTAAGTTAATCTGTTGTGTTACAGAATTTAGGAAACTGGAGCAGCAGAGAAGTGATGACAATGACAGAGATATTAAAAACCAACAAATTTTGTGTCTTCTGCAAAACTGTGAACACAGAGTAGAATGAACAATATTGAGGATGCTTCAAAAGGACTGATGACGGATGACGGATCCTTTGGAGTATCAAGAGAACTCATAAAAACAGATTTAAAGGTAGGCTGGAAAGAGCGTGGAGTGCATATTGAATCATAGAGGAGTTATACAACGTCCTGGAAAGAACCTCTTTAGAAAGCTTGGTTGGAAAATATCACAGATTTCAAACAGAAGCAAAATAAACAGGTTCAAACTAAAGTTTAATTTAGCAACAACACCAGAATCTAAGCTACTTGAATGATCACAGAGGTAGTGGGCTGCTTCAACCAATGCACATGAAAAATCACAGAATAATATGATATCCACGGAAAAATACTTAAAAAGACTACAGTTTAAATAAATAGGAAAATTCTTTTCAAGTTACGTTTCTGGATTTGTGGTGGGTGAGAGTTCTGGATCCATACGTAGCAAAATCTCTGTGATTAGGCTTACAGCCCTGTTCTTTAAGGGGAAACAAAATTATAATGAGAGGGATGTGATAATGAAAACAGTGGAAAGAGGGCAGTCCATGAAAAGAGAAAGAGAAAGAGAAAGAGAAAGAGAAAGAGAAAGAGAAAGAGAAAGAGAAAGAGAAAGAGAAGAAAAAAGAGAAAGAGAAAGAGAAAGAGAAAGAGAAAGAGAAAGAGAAAGAGAAAGAGAAAGAGAAAGAGAAGAAATAGAAATAGCAAGAGAGAAAGAGAAGGAAGTGTCATGCTGGGGAAATAAGAGTTAATTAGCCAAAGGTAGGGTGTGGGAGAGAGCAAAGTCTGGTCATGGAGGTGGTGGTTTCCTTTTGTCTCAAAAAAAGAAACTCCTTATTACATCCTACCCCACCAAAAAGTAACAAATCCCAATGCATTTTCTCCATCCAAAAAAACCCCCCAAAGCAATGTTTTGGAAACAATGTATATAAAATCTCTACACTGTGTGTTTGAAACACTTCAGGAATTCTATTACCTTAATTGGCAAACCACTGAGTACCCTCAGTTACACAAACACATGGAAGTATATGAAGACTGGAGACACATAAGTATGGGAAGGCATAACAAACTGAAAACACACTCCAAAATGAGGTCATTAGGTCTTTCATCTGAATATAGAAATTAGCTGCAAGATTTGTTCCGGTAAAAAAAAAATTATTAAAATTAAATTAACCAGGATAAGAATAATCAGTGACACTACATACTGCTAGGAAGTATTTGCCGTTGCTTTGGAAGAGACAAATGGTAAGTCTTTCTAAATCAATGAGGCTGACCAATGTCAGTAACACGATTCTGTGAGAACAGGCAGCCTTTTCAGAAGTAGGATGTACCTCAGAAACCATTCAGTACACATGCTCTGCTTTGCTGTCTGCCAGGCATGGATGGGGTTCACTAAACAGAAGTGATAACCTTTTTGAAACTTTTCACTTCTATAAATAAATTTGGCAGTAGATAACTCCTAGTTATTTTTATAGTGCTTTTGCCAAAGGACTATGCAGTTAAAATTTAGTAAATTCCTTGTATTTAGAATGCGACAACAACATTCATAAGCATGCTCAGAGAAAATTCCTCTCATATGAGAAACCACGGTGCTTAAATTCTTGACAAGCTGCTTATGATTCAGCTCATATTGGCACTAGGAGACAGGAAAGCTAAGAAAAAAAATTATCTTGGGAGATACAGCCTTAGTGACAAAGGGACTATGAACTTGGCAGCTGCTGGTTCAGGCATCCATAGGGTATTATGTTGTCTCGTAGGCTGTAATGAGAGAGGTGAACCAAAAACATAGGCTGTCATCTAAACCAGCAAGTAACTCCGAGTTGCATTTGTAACACCATCTCTCCAAAGCTCGTGAAGGTGGACACTAGAGGTGGGACAAGAGCACCATATTCCCTTCTGTGTGTAGCCTTCAGGACAACAGCTCTGGTTACTCACCCAGCCATCTATCCAACTGCTTCCACAGGCAAGAACTCTGTCTGGGCATAGTAGGTGTGTGCACTGACGTTACTTGGCGAAACTGTAAAACAGTTCCTGTAGGGTATTGCTGTGGGTCACCCTCGTCAGAAAACAGGATTCCTCTCCCAACAGCCCTGCCCCTACAGGACATGTGAAGAGGTTTTGGTTGGGGCTGTAAACTGTAAATGAGTCAGGTTTCTCTGGGTTTTAGACTCTTCATTCTGTTTTGCCTGAAACAGAATGAAGATGTTAACTTCTTTCTGATAAGAGTAGGGTTTTATTCCTATAGTGCATGCACAGCCATTGCTAATTGATTCAGCTGCAATTCAAAGAATTTGTCAGATCCACATGGGTTGAGGACTTCATAGAATCATGTTTAACTGACTAAAGACCCTCATCTAATCTTGGTTCCTGCCATAGCTGTTAGGGACATATGGTGACTTTCGAAGGATGGCATAAATCATTCTTTCTGGTGTCTGTCTTTCTCTATTGAGTAAGGATGACACATTTACATTTGTCACTGAACTTTAAGATGGCCTGGCATGTTAGCTGTCACTCAGAAAAAAAGGAAGTGATACTGTAATCATTTGCAATTGCAGACTAAATAATATATATCACTTTTACATTGGAACGATCCAGCATCTGCGACTTAGAAAGTGATATTAGACAGGTTCCTTCTGAACATGTTACTAGAATTTATTCCAGCTACTTAGTTTTAGAAAAGACTGAGCTTATGACAATACCATTGTATTTTACATCGCCAACAGAAATGTCTCCTATACTCCCTCCCCTCAGCGATTTAACTGTTGGTGATGAACATCCTCTACTTCTATAACCTTCCTCTTCAAAACCCCAGAATCTCTCATGCAAAGGTGAAATGCTGTTCTTCTCAGGTCCTTTTTTATTGTTGGAAGTTTAGGATGCTTTTTATAGTATATCTGAGTTTGGTTTACTTTGGTTAGAACACTTTGCTTTTTATCCCATACTGCCTGCACTTAGCACTGCAGTGTAATCTTTTTCACATGCATGCAGGCAAGAAAGTCTCTGCTTTCCTTTCAGAGAAAATTCATACTCAGATATGACAACCCCAAACTGTGTTTAGACTCCAAAAATTAACACTGTTTTGTTTTGTTTTGTTTTTCCCAAAATCTCAGACCTAGTTCACATCATCAGATTAATTTTCAGGGGAGTTGAGGAATCATTGGTTTCAAGCTAGAGCTGTAAAATATATATGAAGGAAGTAACTTCTCTGCTAAACCATGGCCACTTGGTTCATATATTTCCTGATGAAATATTTTCTCTGCATAAATCACAGTTTCTATTAATGTGATGCAAAAAAATCCTTGCTTAAAAAAAAAAAAATTCCACATATTGCTTCAGTTCGTAGTGGCATGAATGCAAAGCAAGATTTTTTTTTTTGGTCAGTTGGAGCCCCAAACTCATTCATTCAGAACAAAGTCCTATGGACATTTAGAATCATGGAGTCATTTTGGTTGGAAGAGAACTTTAAGATCATCTCTATCTATCTCTATCTCTATCTCTATCTCTCTATCTCTATCTCTATCTCTATCTCTATCTCTATCTATCTCTATCTCTATCTCTATCTCTATCTCTATCTCTATCTCTCTGTATCTCTGTTTCTACCACCTCTATCTTATCTATATATCAGTATTATCTATATCTAGATCTGTATGCATCCAATGGATCATTACTAGTAGTTTGTAGTCACCTGCTGGTCTGGAATGACTTGTGGGATCCCTGCAGTGCTGATTTGGCACCTCTCTAAGTAGCACTGCCGTTACTCAGTAGGGATTTTGTCTATAGTACAAGAACCTATAGACTGGCTGAACTGAAGTATTACAAGAGAGTTTTAAATAGAGTGCAGTCAGTGGGTGCCTGTGGCCTCATTTATTTTTGAAAGACTGTATTGATGTATCTCCTCCCCAGAATTCAAATGGAAATCTGGGAGAAGATCCCTTGAAAGACAAGTCAGAGAATGAGGGAGACCCTCTTTACCCCCTACATTAACATTTCAACCTTGCCTCAAGTGCTTAGTACAGAGTTTGAGAACAAGGGAAATGACGTCCTGAGGCTTCAAGGCACTACTTTGCCTTTGTTCAGACATAGGCCATCCTGTCTATACAGATTACTGTGCTTTAGCAGGAAAGGCTCCCTCATGTCCTAAGAAGGTAATAACTCCCCTTCAGCTCTGCAGTCATATTGCTAATTGACCTTTGGTGCCTCTGATACCAGATACCATGTTTAAAAAGCCATCTGTGCTTACATCTAAGTGCCTACCTATTCATCAGGCATAACTGTTGGCTAATGAGTCCTCAGATCTGATCTGTAATGACCAACAAATTGGATAGTGGATTATGAGACCAAGGTTAATCATGTACAGCTTGTGAGCTTGTGTTCGTTAGCAATAGTTGTCTGTGTTTTTTTCTTTTGCAAGCTTCTGTGAAGTATTTCTTAAAACAACAATTAGGAAAAAACCTCAGTGATTTACAGCACTCACAAAAGTGAAATCCACAGGAAGTTGATAACGGATAAAGTTTCCAGTCCAGCTCTACATAATGACTTGGGTAATTAAAGCCCGAGAAATTTCAGAATCCGAATGTTTGTAGGTTTTTAGTGGGGATTTTCACCCTGAGGCAGACACTGACTGAGCTAATATGTACACTGCCTGGGCAGTGAGTTGCCTATATGGGAGCTAAACACACTGACTGGTATCAAGATCAGATTTTAGGTAGGACATCATGAAAACAGCGAGAGAGGAAGGAAAAGTCACTCATAAATGTCCCAGCAGCATGTGAATGTCCCAGATGACATGTGAGGAAGGTACAAGAAACATTCTGGATGTACCTTGGTAGTTTGACTTCTAGATATGAATGATCCCAATTTTTTTGGTTCTAGGGGAAGTTAAAGGTCGTAACCCTAGGTTTTTCAGTTCAGTAAACTAAAGAACTAGCTGGACTTAAGTGTGTTGGTGATTTACACTTAATGATACAGAGCTGTACTGCAGTCACATGGGACAGGTCTTGGTTCAGCAACATGTGCACAAGAGGAGTGGTAGATCAGCATGGAGTGGCTTCACATTTCTTAGCTAACGTTGTGGTAACTTCTCTACACTGCTAACACCAATTGGTACGGTCAGCCTAGATTATCTTACTCTCATCAACTAGATCCATTATTACATAGCTATAACACTGGTGTTCAACTCCATGGTAGAGAATCATAGCTATGTCTGATTGGGTTTTATAAGTTTTGGCCCTGTCTTGAAGTTGGATGCTTATTTGGCAAATTTACACACTGACAAGGCTATTTTGTAAAAATATCAGTGGTTAGAGCAATCGATCACCTATGGTGTGGTATTCTCAGACAGCACCTTTCTTTAACAGAGGACGGCACAGAGGAAATTAGAAAGCTGATTGTCTGGATATTTTTACAAATTCCAAGAAACGGTCAATTTAGAAACAAAATAAAACTTGATATTATGTTATAATAAACATAGTTTTCCTTATTTTTAAGATTTCAATTCTTCAACTGAGTAACTAGAAGCTGCAGAGATTCCAGAGATTTCTGCAGTTTGGTATGAACAGCTCTGTCATCTCATTCATGAAATGTAAATGTGGCTTCAGCTTTTTGCTCATGTTGCATAAATCAGCAGGTTTTGGCTTGCTCATTAACACTGAAGAGGCACTAGACCACACATTTGATAAAGCACATTCACTTTTTTTTTTAATTTATCCTCAAGATATTTCAAGGCATTTCAAAGTTGAGTAAAATAACAGACTAAACCAGTATTTTATTTCCTTTTTTTTTTTTAAACTGACTTTGATCCAGTATACTTCATATTTAGAATTGTCTGGATTATGATATAGCACTGAGCCCAGAATGTAGGATAGGATTGGATTGAATTATCAGATATTGAAAAGACGTCACATTTCTCAGC
>NW_010418647.1:10531-13006 GCF_000710305.1 Buceros rhinoceros silvestris
AATTGATGACCTGGATGAGTAATCAACATCTTGGTGATTATCAATCCAGCTGACATGTAATTTCAGCATGCCCACATTTCTTCATGTTCGTGTAAGGCCAAGTGAGTCCATGTCAGGGGACTATAAGAATGAAACTTATTTTTAGTTCTCCATCCATTTTATTTTTCACTTTACACCCAGGTACACAGTAAAGTGAAAGAGTAGAAGATTCTATATGCAGAATTAATTCCTCATATGGAAAAACCGTGATATCTTCCCTCTTAATAGGCATAGTATTTATTCATAAAGCCACTCTGTGGCAAACTGTAGTCTTTTCATTGACAGAAATGGAGTTCACGTGCAAAGTTCATCACCTGCTTGCACCTTTGCTGACTAAGATGCCAGTGTCACTCCTTCCAATCTACAGTCCAAAATCTCAGCTGGTTTTGAATAAATTTAGTCATCAATCTCTTAAAGTCAATGAATTTAAAGGCTTATTTTCTTATGAGACTTCCAGTGGAAAACATGAAAAAAACAACTTTTAATTTTTTTCTGAACTGTCTGGTGGCCATATCCATATACAGAAAAAGAGCTCTGTTTCAAGTGAATTGAATCCTAGAATCACAGAATCACTTAGGTTGGAAAAGACCTTTAAGATCATAAAGTTCAACCATAAAACCCCCAAAACTCCAAAAACATCCCAAAACTTAAAAAAAAAAAAAAATTAGATGTCATCGTCATCGTAGTCCCTGGTCAAATTGCTTTCCATTTGCATTCTTTTTTGCTTGAGCTTGTAATGTCAAGAACTGAATTGATGACATATGTAACTATGAAATGTCATGTTGAGGGAATATTTAGTATTTTATTTTGCACCTCTAAGGTTCTTTTTTAAAGAAGAAATTTAACAAAACCCTCACATTAATTAATCGAAAGGTTTCTTGATGCTGGGGTTACCTTCTTGAGCAACTAGTACACCAAGTGTTCTTTGCAAACAAGATGTGTATCATGTGTGTGTACACATGTGTGTAAGCTATTTGTTCTTTTTCTTCTTTTTAATGAATAGAACCTCTATTTGGAAAGTGGGAGGTCAAAAGTTCACATCTTCCTGAAGAATCGTCATGAAAAATGAGTGCGTACAGACTGGTGTGGTAAAACATTTTATGCATGGTAGAGCAGTATTAGAAAGTAACCTGGTGAAAATCTTGTACCATTTTCAGAATGTTTCTGTCATATTAAAAATAACCATGGAATATACAATGTATTATTTTGTACACATAATTGAAAATCTGTTCCTTCCTTCCCTACCTGTTAATCTTGTAGTTATACAAAAATCTTTGTGTCCCCTCTGGTGGTGATGATAGCTTTAAGGCTGTATAGAGACGCAGGAAATATAGCTCGAAGCATAATTTTAGGTGTTTCTAATCAAACGCTGCAAAAGAAACACAGAGCCATACGCATGAATTCTCACTCTTAAATGTGCTTGCTGTTAGCCTCTAAACTAAGAAATCATCTGCAGATACCGCAGTAGCAGTGAATATGTAACAGTGTTCTAGAAAAATAATTATGTAAAATACAATATTCCTAACATCTTAATCACACATAGGTATGTATGTGTTAAGGGTCAAGGGACCGAGGTAAAAATAATTTTAATAATAAATCCTCGAATCCTTAATGGACCCCCTTTTCTTGTCTCGTTGGAGACAGAAGGGGTTTAAAGAGGAAGAAAGAAATTCACACCTCGGTCTGCGGTTGGAAAAGCTGAAACAAACTTTTAATAAACAGTGAATGCCCACATAACTCACATAACTATACTCTATGAATATATGTATATAGTTACAACCTAAGGGAAAGGGAGAGGGGAAAAAGAACTGAGGGAAGGGAAAAAAAGGAAAGAAGTGAATGTTTATACAAATTGTTCTTTCTCAAGGCTGGAGCTCTCTGGGCAGGCAGCCAAGAGATGAGATAAGAGTGAAGGCTTCTGCTGCTGGCAGGGAGGCAGCCAACGGCGAGGTGGGAGTGCGCGGCCTTGCTGCGCCCCCCCACGGCCCAGTCGGGTGGTCGGATGCCTGCGGGCAGCCAGCCAGTTCGTTGGCAGGCAGCCACCAGCGAGGTGGTAGTGTGCGGCCTTGCTGCGCCCCCCCTGGCCGTAGTCAGATCCCTCTCTCGTGCCGGGAAGGGGGGGGGCCACGGGTAGCTGCTCTCAGTCCCCACGGCCTGCAGATTATCCCACAGGAGAGCTCAGCTCTTGGCTCGAAAACGGGAAGGAAAGCTTGGTTATCACGCCCGGTTCTAGACGAAAACTCACGGCAAGCGACAGTTCACAGCCTTTGATTTCCTCAGGCGATCCGGAGGTGTGGGGCCTCAAGCCTGGTTCTCATCTAGTCCCTCAGCAGAGCAGATTCGTGGGAGCAGTCTCTGTGTGCCGCTGCCCGGGACCTCGATGAGCGATCCGGGAGAGGCAGGGAGTCCCTTTTGGTTTTGTGTCACCATGGTCGG
>NW_010418647.1:13024-17682 GCF_000710305.1 Buceros rhinoceros silvestris
GAGGTCGGTTGGTGGTAGGATTCAGCTCCCTGTGTGTTGCTTCCCGGGACCTCGACGAGCGATCCGGGGGATGCAGGCAGAGCTTCAGGCTTTCGGCTCAACTCGGCAGCCGGCAGTCTGGACGCAGCCTGCTCGGGCTGCTCCCGGGCCTGGTTTCGGCAGTCAGCGATCTGGAGGAGCTGCTCCCTGCTGCAGGTGCGGAAGTCGAGAGAGGGAGGTTCCTCCCTGCGTGCTGCTTTATAACCTTAACACGTAACAGTGCACCTGACCCTCTTTTGACCAATTAAATGCAGGGTTAAAGTACTTGCAGGGAATAATTCTATTTGTCCAGAACTCAAAACAAGGAAGTTTCAGCTCAAACCAGGACAGTATGTTATTGATTAAGTATGAGTTTTGTACACTCTTATGCATATTCCAACTCTACCCAAAGTTATTGGGAGAAATAGAACACTGCCCCCCTTTACTGAACTGATAGCGATCTGAGGCACAGAAAGATTGACTATTCCTGGAATACATTACAAAATAAAAAGTATAGTGATTTTTATTTTATGCAAGAATATACATGCAGGAACTTCTCACCATTTTTTGTGATTAATCATCATGTTATTTTTTTCATCTATTACCTCTCAGATCTTGTTGCTGTTATCCTATTAGATCACAAAGGTGTTAGCAACCTCCTGTGAACTAGACCTCTAGGAAGTAACTCAAAGTGTGACTTTGGCCACATTAAATTTGACAAGTTTTGCTGTTGATTCCTTTCATGTCTATCCTGAGAAAAGCTTTGGGCTGATGTATATGGAAGTTGCAGGAGTCTTGGCATTGAAGTAAGGTCTATAATATGATAGCCTTTGGATTTCAGGCAGGTACCATTTCTTTTAGGGCATATACCAAGCCTCCTGCCATCACTCCACTCTCCTGGTTATTCATTTGTCTAAACGTGAAGATCTATAGTGTAGAAAGGTCCATCAGAACAGATCATTTTAGTCCCCCTTTCTGATCAGAGAAGACTGGCTTAACAGAGTCTCTAGCGTTAGTTGTTTCACTCTGAAGTTAATTTTAAAATTGGACATCTGAATCTTGTCCTTAGAGTACCATCTTCTTTCCATCTTTTGTGAATGGCAAGCGTAGTAACCGTCTCAAATGTAGGTGTCTGAAATGTAAGAGAATTAGATAGTTCCCACTTAAGACCTATGAAATCTATGAAAAGATAGTCTTCATTATAAAGACTTCTGCTCCAGAGTGAATTTCATACACTGGGAAGAAATAATCAATTGCTTGTTTCTACTGAATATATGAACCTTCCAATTGTAAAATTCTATTTTCTATGGAGTAACCACTTCCTGAGGAGTGAATGCAATGCCTGCGCTGGCTGTGTTCATGTGCATATTCAATATACAAAGGATGAAATATGTTAGCCTGCTAGTAAAACAGGTCACCTGTGTGTTATCGATGGATACTTCATCGTACCATGAGAAGTCTGAAACAGCAACTTTTCTATGGGCCTAAATACTTCAGTCCTTGAGTATATTCACTACATGTTATCATATTCCTCTAGCAATTATTATGCTATTCTGGCTATCTCCTCTTTTCACTTAAAAAGGTACAAAGAAAAAACTTATGAGGGCCTGAGTCAGGTCAACCCTCACTTTCATGCTGCGTATGCTAACAATTTGTACAAGACATACAATGATAGTTATATTACTCTATATAAGAAAAATAATTATTGACCGCTGTGAACAGAATAAACTGAAACACAAGAGCTGTACATTATGGAAAATCTTGATTCTGTGGATTTAAAATTCCATTAATGAAATTTTCTTGAAATGAAAAGGCCAGCTTTGCTGCTCAGACATCATTGTTAAAAGCCTGCTTACTAAATGTTGCATCTCCAAAACAAATATAATAGCCTCTCAGGGTAAATATTCTATATGATGTGGTGATCACTGAATGATGAAGAAAAATGTTAAAGGGCATGAGAAGGATGCAGACTGGCTATAGTCCAGCTTCCCATTTGTATCTTATTGCTGTAAAATTTCCATATGCTTCCCCTGAGTACAATGAAAAACTGTGTAAAGTGATACTTTTGGCTTTCAATGAACTAACAGCACCAGGAAATTTTTACAAGAAAATCGAAGAGGGGCAGCTTATACAATTAAATCAGGTTTTCCTTGGAAAAAAGGTATACACAGAAATATTGTTAGAGGTCTGCCTGTAATATTTTCTTGGTATATTTAAACTTTGTTCCCAGACATTAGGCAACTTTGCAAAATGTGGATCTGGGTAGTGGCAGGCTTGAACATGCTTTAGACATTACTGAAGCTTTTAAAAGATGTGATATGCAAGGAGTCCTCTTCAGACCTGCATTTTAAGATAAGGATTTACTCAATACCAGTAACAATACCTTGCTAATGTTCAGGCCTTCAAAATGAAACTTAGACAGTGGTGCTCTGTTTATGAGGGGCCATAGAAAAAAAAAAAGGCAGAGGTAAGTAGCTGGATTAAAAACAAAATTTAAAAATGTTTTTCCATAAACAACATACACATACACTTAAGGGCGATTTTTATCAGTGAAGGGGAAGTTCCTGAAACTCAAAAAGAGCTATGAGGTTTACTAAACATCTAATGAACTCTATGTGAAAAGGTCACATCCACAAAGGCATTTAGATTTGGTTCTTTTTATTGCAGGAGATAGGAGTCAAAATACCTGTGTGGTCTGGTCCTGGAGGATGTAGGATCAGTTAAACTGCAAATTGAAAAGTATTTATTTTACTTTACAGGGAGCAGATATAAGTTATTAAAATGAATAGAAATAAAATCATAAATAAAGTTCAGATAAATAAGAAAGTCTTTTCCTTCCTTTGCTTTTCAACATGATCTGACGAAGAATTTTTCTTTCTCTCACATCAGTGCAAACTTACATACCCTGAAATACCTAACTGCCACTTAAGATTCATGACTGTGTGCCTGTAACAGAGAGCACAATGAGACCACAACCCTGGGCTGTGTCCTCAGTCTGTCCTCTGCCCAAGGGATGATATCGGGTTCACTCCTCCTGCTCGTGGCTTAGAACAGCTGATCCATGTGGGCCTGCGCTCACACAGCTGAAAAAAGTGGCTTAGATCTTCTCTGCTACCTTTCATCAACTTAACGATAAAAATTTTTGTACCTCTAATGAAGTTTTTCCTTTTCACTCACCATCCTGGAGTATTTATAAGTGAGGAGGTTATTTTAATAGCACTCAGTGTAAGGGAATTTAGGATTCTCAAAATTCCAGTTTCTTTGGTTTTTGCTTACCAAATGAGAGTGAATAAAGCAGAAAATATTTTTTGGGAGAGGTAAAATTATGAACATGTTCTGCTCATCCAAAACCTTTTGCAAAATTGTCAGTTTTGTCATGTTGTGCTGGCTGAAACACCTTAATTTTCTTGTTTGTTTTTTTTTGTTGTTGTTAAAAAGTCCAGGAGTTTGTTGTGATTGGCATTTTCAAAAGTATGTAATTTAATATGTTGCAATTTTTTGAAGAGTTATGTGATTTTGTACATGTATGTATTTGTGTAAAAGGGAAATAGTGGATCTAATTCTTATGCTCAGTGTGGATATTTTTGTTTGTGTAGCCGTTTATTTCTGCATTGAAAAATACAATGAAAGAGAAAAATCAGAAAGACTTTGCTTTGATTTTAGCAATGAATGTGAATTTGTCCATTGACAGATATTCAGCTCTATATATGATAGACCAATGACATTAAAAAAAATATGATACTTTAAAGAATATATTAAGACCCCAACAAAACATAATAAATCTTAGGGAACAATGAGCAGCAGATGCAGATAAGGTTTGATGTAAAGGAAAACATTTCCGTACTTGTAATGAGAAAAATGAAAGAACATAGGGTTCCTTGCTATCTTGCAAGACCCTGAAAATTTGCAGCAACTTGCTTCTATCCTTGGAAGTAGCTCTCAACTTTCATGGAGTACAGACACATGAGAAAACAGTTGCACAACACACTTAAGAATCTTACCGTTGTGCAAAGCTGGTTCTGAAAGTTTGCTGTGCATTCCACTCAGTAGGACCCTGCCAAAGGTAGCAGAGCAGATGCCTGGCAGAGTCAGAATTGAAGTTGACTGATCAGGAAAGTTCCTGCTGGTATCCTTCAAAGAGTACTACCACACTTCAGTGGCAGCTGTGCACCACCACTGAGCACCAGGCTGCTCTTAGCATGGCTGAGGACAAGCTGCCTCACAGGAGTGTAGGTGCCGTTGTCCGAGGGTGACTTAAAAAGTCCCGAGCTACCACTGAGTCTGAACAACTAAAGAGATTGAATTCATCTGTAGGTCAGTGGTGCTGGAATTTAATATCTACATGAATATTTGAGTTGAATATCCATATGAGTACTGCTAAGGCCCTTGGTGTGTGGATTCAGATGTGTCTTGGTACCCAGTGCATTGGGAATCCCTGGGGAGTCAGAGGAGCACCATTTAATCAAGAGCTGGTTTTGGTACCATCAGTTAGGTATGGTATCAGTTTGTTACCATACCAGTTAGGCATGCCTTAAATGTCACTTACCCCAGGAACATAGGGTGTTGGGAACATGAAAGCCTTAATAGATTAAAAGCATGAAATATAATACACATTACTTAATTATTAATAATATTTAATA
>NW_010418648.1:0-675 GCF_000710305.1 Buceros rhinoceros silvestris
CTGACGTGGGGCCGGGAGCAAAGCGAGGCCTGGAAGGCTCCTGACAGTGTGGTGTTAAAGTGGGGTGGATCCTAGGCAAAGGCCCTTGCTGGGCAAGCTCTCCTTTTCCACCAGTGCACAGCACTAGCCTGTTCTCTCCTCCAGTCCGGAGGAAATCCTGCTCCTCCTCCTCCTCCTCCTCTGAACCCTTCCAGGCTACACAGAGGGATACAGCAGTCCCCGGCCCTGAGCACAGTAGAGTGAAACCGCTCTCTGCACACTCCACAGCGAGCTCCAGGGGAGGAGGGAGCTGGCAGGTGCCAGGATACCTTGAACGCGTTCGATAGACGCAGGCCTGGCAGGTCCCACGGGCGAGAGCTGCAGGTTCCCTGGGCAAGCAGCAGGAAGAGAGGGAGAAGAGCAGACACGTGAATAGTGTATGCACACATGCACTCAGCCTGGGGGACGGTGCTGCCTGCGGGATCGCCTCTGCTCCCTGAAATCCCCCGCAAAACCTGTGGCGATGCTGCATGCTGTGGGTCTGGCTTTATCAGCCTCTTCCATTCGTGTCACCTCTGTCACCTTCCGCGCGACGGCCAGCGTGGCGCGGCCCTTCCCTCGCTCACTGCCAGAACGTGCTGGGCACGAGGGTGTTCTGTGAGAGAATCGGTGCTCTGTGGGGCCACGCTGCCCGCG
>NW_010418648.1:885-1168 GCF_000710305.1 Buceros rhinoceros silvestris
CAGGGCCAGCCTCCTGTCTGCTCTCCAAAATCCCCTGGCTGCCAAGAGCCACCGGGCTGCTCTCAGTGCCCACCGCAAAGAAACAACAGTCCACTGCCCCTAAGTACCTAAGCCCAGAGGGTCTCAGCACAGGCTCGCCACGCTCCTGAGACGTGGCCTACAACACAAATCAACTGGGGCGTCAGCTGCCTGAGTGCCTCGTTACTGGGAGAACAGGAACGCCTGGGCCATGCTAACCCCGTGCATGGCTGGACAGGGCGGCCACGCATCGTGGGAACCGTAA
>NW_010418648.1:1993-2198 GCF_000710305.1 Buceros rhinoceros silvestris
TGCGGCCACCCCGCCTCGCCACCCACAGCCCACAGCCAGGCTCGCGTGGCACGGAGCGCTAACCCCCAGCTGCCTTACCTTGCCCACGCTCCAAGGGGACAGGCCCTCCGCCCGGCATCCCCACCTGCGGCTGCATCCCACCTGAGAGGGAACAGGCAGAGATCAGACCCCTCCACGGCCATCCCTGCACTCCTCAACGACTCCT
>NW_010418648.1:3067-3448 GCF_000710305.1 Buceros rhinoceros silvestris
CGGCGCTGGCCCGGGCCCCGGCCCTGGCACTGGCTGCTGGTTGCCTGGGATCAGCGGAGGCACGCTGGTCTGGCGATGCAGGATTTTCTAGGAGCAGAAGAAGGAGAAAGGAGTTGTCTTCTGCTCACCCTTGGCAACAGGCTGCCACCAATATCCTACCAACCCCAGGCGGGGCGGCAAGGGACAAACCAGTGCGATCTCCGGGTCGACGATCCTCATGACCACCTGGGCCTGCAGCAGGGCGTAGGCCAGCTGGGGGTTCTGGAGCAGCATGTTCCTGGCTTCCTGGGGGCTGTTCTGGACACACAACTGAGAAGACACGGGCAGATCAGAGCTCCAGCAAGGCGCGACAGGGGCTGCCAGGGCCCAGAGGAGGCGGAG
>NW_010418648.1:3756-4018 GCF_000710305.1 Buceros rhinoceros silvestris
CCCGGGGATGGGTGCGCCGTGGCCCAAGCCTGCAACAGAGCGAGTGAGCTCGTAGGGCAGGGGGGACTGGCCGTTTCTAACGCATCAAAAGGGAAAGGCCACGTCATTATGGGGCAAGCGAGTCAACAAAACCAGGGAGACCACCTGGGAGAGCTGAGCCCGCGCACCCCTCTCTAAAACCACTTGCTATGCTGCTGGGAGCAGGTCGGCTCCGTGAGACCCCCACAGCAGCAGCCCCGCGGAGAAGGCAAGCTTAGTAACG
>NW_010418648.1:4183-4561 GCF_000710305.1 Buceros rhinoceros silvestris
GCCCAGCGCGATGTCAGGGCACTCTCCAGCGCAAAACCCCAACTCACTCTTCAGCTCCTCCTTGTTCTTCTCGCTGGCCGCATTGTCGACGCGCAGGGCCCTGCCGCTGAACTCCCGCCCGTTCAGGTTCCGCATGGCACTAAGGGCCGTCTCCTGGTCTTGGTACTCACAGAAGCCATAGCCCTTCGGTTTTCCTGTCTCCCTGTCGTACACCAGCCTGCACACGGAGGAGGAGAGAACCTGAGCCTGTGTGGAGAGCAGAGCAGGCACCGAGCAGCACGCAGTGCCCACAGCTCCCACCCCTCAGCAGCAGGCGATCGGGGTACGCCACAGAGCAGCGCGGAGAGAAGGCACCAGAGCCAGCACAAGGCGTGCACC
>NW_010418649.1:0-216 GCF_000710305.1 Buceros rhinoceros silvestris
CTCTGCACCTCCCTGAGCTGCTCCAGCCACAGCCCCCTGCTAGCCCTCTGTGCACAGGCACAAAGGTGACAAGGGACTTGACTTTGCCCCCACGGGGATGGCGGCTGTGGTGGCAGCAGGCTGTATGCACACGATGATCGCTGGCAAGCCCGGCAGAGGGTCTGAGGGTCTCCAGCCGCGCTGTCCCCACCGCCTCTACCCCTGGCGGCCCTGGGA
>NW_010418649.1:471-778 GCF_000710305.1 Buceros rhinoceros silvestris
GACCTTTTGGGGTGGGAGGTGGCTTTCCGAGCCACAGACGTGACTGGACAAGGAGACGCGGGTGGACCAGAAGAGGGAGGATCGCTGGACACCTCAGTGTCTTTCAGGATGGGGAGGCAGGAGGATTTCCAGCTGGAAATGAGGAAGCTCATCTCCTTAAGCAGCCGAATGGGATCACCTGCGAGGATGATTCAGGGGAAGGAAGAGGCTGTAGGGCATTTTCCCCAGGCAAGATCACCCTTGGGACATAGTGTGTGCCCAGCACCTCTGGCTCATCGGAGAGAGCTGGGAGAAAGGCCCGGAACCC
>NW_010418650.1:0-4907 GCF_000710305.1 Buceros rhinoceros silvestris
CCTTCCCTTTCCCTTCTCTTTACATCCTTTTACTTTTTTTCCCCTGGACGGCAGCTCCCCAGTCGCCTCCGGCGCCGCCGCGGAGACCATCAAGGACAGAGCCGTCAGCGCTAATTACGGGGCATCAGAGCCGTATCGCGATTCTCTGAGCCAGGAGGAGGCTGTTAGGGACCAAGTCAGATCCGCGTCTGAAGGTGACGTCGTTGCGTTCCGGTGTTTTGTCTATCGCCTCTTCCTTCCTCCCTTTCTATTCTTTCTTTCTTCCTTTCTTGCTTTTCTCTTGCATCGTGTAAAAGCCACTTTTCCCCTTTCCTTCTGCTATTCTTCTTCAAGATAACGTTGCTGCCGCCTGGTCATTTCCTGTATGGTTTCTTCCTTTTTGATCTTCTTTGTCAGCCTCCTTCTTTGCTTCCTTTCTCCCATGCCTCCTTCCTTTCTCTCCCTCTCCACCATTCTGTGTGCAGTGACAACGTTGGTACACTCATTCCTTTCTCTCTTCTTTCTATTGCCTGGGTTTTCTTCTTTGCTTTCTTCATTCTCGTCTTTCTCCTCATTATTTCTTCCGTATCTGTCACCGCCTCCCGCCCCGCCCCACTCCCCCACTCTTGTTCTCTCTTTGACTCTGCTTTGTTTCCTTAACCAACATGTTTTCTATATGATTACATCACTCTGAAAAAGCACAAGGGGAACACATCTCCTGAGGACTCTTGCATCTCGACGAGGAGCTATTCTTCTCGCCTCATTTTCCACATATACAATAAATGTCAAGCTCTTGCTTTCCTTTCAGACAGGCATGCTCTGCCAGAGCAACAGAGCAAGAACCTTCACACACAGGGGCATTAGTCCCCACAGAACACTTTTCACTCAGAGCATGGGCCACCTGTCACATGAAGGTCATAGCACCATATTTTCACCGAAGACATCCACTGGACTCCCAACACTGAGAAAGGCATTAGGGTTCCTCCTCCATCCATGCTTTGCTGCCACTTCCTAACACAGTGCCTAGAAGCAGCAAGAAAGGAGTGAGAGCAGACAGTGGTGCTTTGTTGGTTCAGTCATAGAACATCTCAAGTTGCAAGGGACCCATAAGGATCATCGAGTCTAACTCCCAATCCAGGAAACTTTCGGTGAATCCAACATGAAGATACCACAACCATATAGGAGCAAAGGTACAGCTTCCCTCATACTCACGAGCAACTTCCCTGTAGCATCCCTGGTTCCTTCTTCAGCAAAGAAACATTTTCATGGGATAGGAATTAGTTTTGTGGGACATTCTTCCATTTACGTTATCAGAGTTTTCTGGGGGAGACGGATAGAAAAAAAATGACCCAAATCCTGCGAAAGCCTCAAAATCACTGGGCAGGGCTCCCTTACGCACTTGACAGCTGTGAAAATTCTGCTATCTGCATCTTATCCACTGTTACCAACAGATACACAATGTGAGAGAGAAAAAAAAGATGAGATGCTCTTGGGGAGCATAGAGATGAAAACCAAAGGATCCATCCCACCGTACTGAAACACAGGGATATGCAGTTTCCAAGGAGCCAGGATGTGCAGTACTTCTGGAGGTCCTGAGAGGATCCCATGCAAGCAACCCTTTGCAGCAGGTGACTTCCCAAGATTTTATACTGAAACCCTGTATCTCATGCCCTGGAAAATGAGATCTCCAGCTAAGCAGACATTCTCCAGTGACACAGCCCGTGTTGTACGCAGCATCTCCATTTCCTCAGAGAAGACTCTTCCCCACTCAAAGTCACTCTCTCTGTGACAGATGTCCCAGGCCCTACTCCACACCACATGGAGGGTTGCTGCCACAGTACCCAGACACTGCTCCACCACAACAGCATGATCCAGCAATAAAATTAATCCCACCATCCTTTGCTCCCCAGCCCTGGCCATGCTGGGTGCATGGCTGTGGGAGGATTTTCAACCACCTTTTGAAGCTTCGGGGTAAAATCCACTGCCTGCCCACGCAGGTCTCCAGTGCCCCCATTCACATTCATCACCAACTGCCCCAGGCTCCCACAGCAGCCTGGCTGTGGCACACTGGCCTTGCGGCCTCTGTGCCTCCCACATCTGGGCTAAGGATGAGAGCAACCTCTGTTGTTACCTCTGCAGCTCATGTACACAGACCACAGTTGGAAAGATTATCGAACACCGTTGTGCCTACTGACCTTTTTGTATCACTGCCCAACTGATCTCCACAGTGTTGCCAGTTCATATGGAAATCCGCAGCTCCGGCTGCCCCGGTAGCCCGGCTTTCTGGGGACAGCCTTGATGCCTTGATTCCCAGTCCGTCCCTGATGTCATTTTTGTATGGCCTATGCCATCAAACCACAGAGATGAGCTCTTTCTACTGCATCTTTTGTAACTTAGCTGCATTGCCGCATCCTGACCAGTGACAGGGTTTTCTCCCAGAGGAAGATACTTCAGACAGATCATGTTTCATATCCCAAATTCTTGTGGAAGTTCAGCCTTTGAAGATGAAGAGTTGTCCAACACTGCTCTTGAGTGGAGCAGCCCACGGTAAACAGCAAAAACTGCTGCTGCTGTGGACTTGGATTTATTAAGCCCATTAGCACATATCCTGTGCATAACATCCACACAGGTTTTGTAATTTGCTTCCATTGTTTAGGTTTACACACGGATTTTCTGCTGTTTCCTGCTTACCTTAGACCATAGGTAAACAGACAGAGACAAATCCATCCCACCAAGTCGAACAGCATTTAACTTCTTGCAGGTGCAGGAGACAGAATTGATCTGTTGATAACAGAGGACCAATGAGTAAAATCCTACAGGGCACGATTTTTGCCAAATCTGGAGACATAATCCCAACCTCTGAGGTGCCTGGAGTCTTCTGCCAGCTTAATTCATGTAGCAAGAGGAAATAAAGGTTTGGGTACAGACCACTGTCTTGACTCGTCAATAGGAAGAGAGATACTGGGACAGATCATGCATCAGCAAATTAATCACGCTCACGCCGTGTGAGTCCAGGATGAGAGGTGTTTAAGCAGCATAGGTTCGGTTTTGTTTTCCCTACTCATCCACTTGCTAAATTAATCCGCTTACCTGGAATAAGTAGATTTTTCTCTGAAGGAATATTTCATGCCATATTCATAGGAACAAAAACATAATGCCGATGTCAGCAAAAAGAGCACCATTTTATTTTCAAGTATCTGAATTAAGCTTGCTGTAAAATGTAGTAGGATGTTTTAAATTAGTAAAACAGCTGTTAATGAGATGGCAAGCACTGATGTCAGGGATACAGGACATGGTGTCTCCTTTCCTGTGGTCTGAACACTGGTCTGCATCCTTTCTATATCCACCAAGCAGCAGCCTGAACAAATGGTGCCACAATGCCGGAGATCTGAGCTTAGACAGGTAAAAAGTGTTTCTATATGCAGAGGAACAGTTAAAGAATCCAGGATAACCTACATGTTGGAATACTTGTTTCTTGCTTACTCACATCCAGTCCATGTGTGAGCCTCCATTCTGATGAAATCGTTACTACCTGAGCAGCAGTACGGTAGTGGGTGGCATTGGCAAACCCTTAAGCATTGTAGCATTGCACTACTACCTCAGAGGTACAGCTGAGGTACCTTTTATATCACCTGCATCTATAATGACAAGCCACAAATGTTGTAAGAAAAAGCTGAGAAGATCCTACAAAAAGCACTCGAGGCTTAGTTTAGCTACTTCAGCTTTGGTCATACTGGAGTATGCCCTGTGCCTCTGACTAAGCAGCAAGACAGGAGGAGTGGTGATCCCCATCAAGAAAGAATCTGTACAGAAAAATCAGTAAATGCTACTCACCTTAACACCCCAACAGCCCACTGAGCTTCCTTCGTTAGGTAGGAAGGGGTGAAAGCCTAGTTAAACTGTTGCAAAAAATAACCACGAGTTTCGACAATCTGAGCTCGGTTCATTCATCAGAGCTCATGGATTGAATGCTGGATTCTTAGAAAAGCAAGTTTGCCCAGTGGCAAACAGCGGCCAAAAGGTTCATCTCCTGGCGTTGTTTAGGCAGCAGAGAGACAGACAGACTTTTCCAGGGATATTTGAAAAGGTCTAGTTCGAACCCTGCTGAATTCAAAGCACGATTTCAGTTACACACTGAAACAAGAAATCAAGAAACGGCAAGAGGGAGATAAGCAGCAGCTCCAGCAGAATCACTGACGTGATACAGGACACTTCCAGATTTACCACCCCTGAGATGGAAAGTGCCGCACCGCAGCTTCAGACCAGCTGGCTCAAGGCAACTGTCTCCATCGACGGGGATCCGGAAAGAAGAGCCCGTCCCGTCCTGAAGGGCAGGCGAGCCCTGAGCTCGTGTTGTCGGATGTGCCTTCATGCCACGCGGGTCCTTCATGCCTCTTTAACGCAGTTTAGCGGTTAGAGCACGGCACAGAAAATCAAAGGTCTGTTTTCAAAGCCCTCCTCATACCGAAGGCGTTTAAAACAGCTTCTCCCAGCATTCAAGAGTGCCCTAATAACCGAGATGGTGGGGTCCCGTCGGTTCTTCAGCGGGGCACTCCGCCCAGTGCAATGCCGGCGTAGGGGGCGGGGAAGGGGGTGACCTGGTAGCTCAGCGGCTGGAGCACTCACCACCCCGGGGTTTAGCTCTCGCTTCTGCACATCACCTTCAGCAACCACCGAATTCAACGGTGGCAGGTTCAGAGAGTGGAGAACGGACGCCAAACTCGTCCCTTTCCACCTCTGTCTTTAGGACGCTGGCAGAGCTGGAGCCACCCTCCCCCAGCGTTTCTCGGGAAGCTGTCAGCGATGCCCATTGCCGCCTCTGCTGGTCCCCTGCCCGTCACTCGGACGTTGACAGGACTCGCCCCAGGGTCACGAAAAAGCTTTCCCGCTGCCGGCCCCGGGCCAGCCTCGCAAGGGCCTGCGAGCCC
>NW_010418651.1:0-213 GCF_000710305.1 Buceros rhinoceros silvestris
GAGTTGGAGCAGCCCCAGGAAACCGGGGGAGCCGCTGGAGCCTGGGGATCCCCAGGGGACCCCCCAAGGATACCGCAGGGAAGCCGGGTCAGGAGCTGGCAGACGGCTCCACACCCGCCTTCCGCGGCAGCAGAGCCAGAGGGGACCCGGGTGCTGCTGTGCCACGACAAGCGCAGGCTGGCAGAGCCCCTCAGGTTCTCCCCTCCTGCAGAA
>NW_010418651.1:548-768 GCF_000710305.1 Buceros rhinoceros silvestris
CCTCAGAAGCAGCCAACCCTGAGCGCAGCACAGCCGGGTGGCACATGCCAACCTGGGACGCCCCTGCCGCCACGCTCAAAACGCACGGGGCACGTCATCGCTCACCTTCCAGCACCTGGGACAGTCCAGAAACACAGGAGGGAGAAACCAGCGGCCCCTGCAGAGCTCCCGCTGCCGCGGCGTGACCGAGGGGCTGGGTCCCGGCAGCCACTTCCCACGG
>NW_010418651.1:918-2165 GCF_000710305.1 Buceros rhinoceros silvestris
GTGTCCCCCGCCGCCTGGCTCAGCCAAGGACATCGCGTCACCCCAAGGCTGCCCATGGAGAAACGCAGCCCTTTTGGGAACCGCTGTGAAACGCATCCCCAGAAGGACTTTGGGCTTTTCTTGTGCCCCCAGTCCCCGTGTGATCCAAACGGACACCGGGTCCTGCTCCGATACGCCCAACACCGCGTACAACGTGTTCTTGACCACAACCCAAAGCACGGGAAGGGAAGGAATGGTGGCTCTGGGGAGCACAGAAGTGGAGAGGAAAACAAGCCTGGCAGCATCTGAAGTGCGTCGATCAGATTTGTTACAGCGTGTCCCCAGGCAGCTGACAGCCACCGTCACCACGGGAACCCGGCTAGGCAACACTGGAACCATTTTCGCCCACCATCGAAGGCCAATGCCCAGGAACACTCGACCGTGGGTCACACACACCTACCGGCACTAAACCCCCGGGATGGCCTCGAGGAGCCCGTACGGGGCAGGCGCCGGCTGCAGAGCCCCTCGTGCCGCACGTGCGTTACACGCGTGCTCCGATACTCACCTGGTCTTTGGAAAAAAAAGCGATTTAAAATATGAGGGGAAACAATGAGCCCCCTCGGTGGAACCGGACTCCACCTCTCCGTGACGGCAGGAGGATAAAGCTCTTGGGCTGCTGCAGGGAGAGGGAAGCGGAGTCGCGGGGGCTCGGATGTCCGGCTGGACCTGTACAAAAGCTCCCGGGCACGCGGCTCGTTGCCAGCACGTGCAGAGAGGAGGCGGATGGTGCTGCAGGACATGATGGCGGCGGGTCTCTGGTCACCAGCGGGCGGAAGGGTGGAGCAGCGCGTCTGGGCACGGGTCCAGAGGAGACCGTCAGCTCTTCCAGGTCCAGCCAGACTTCGCCAGGGCTCAGGGCTGCCTCAGGGTTTTTTTTTTCCCCCTGGTGAAACCCCATGAAAACACAACAGGCTGCACAGAGGAGACCCCGACGGAGGGGCTGCGTGCGGAGGGGAGCCAGGCCCTGGGCTGCAGCAGCCCAACACCTCCCGCTCCTTCGGCTGCACACGCTCGGGTTTGGAAAGCATTAAGGCTCCTCTTCTCCAACGGCCGCTCCTGTCACCCCTGGCTTTTCCTCGGGCTCCTACCCCGGATCAGCAACGCCTCACTCCTCCTTCCATGCAGACCGCGAGAACTGCACACAGCAGCGCTCCTCCAGAGCAAACCGCCACCGCTCTCCGCTGAAGGAAAGAACTATTTAACGCTCC
>NW_010418651.1:2545-3462 GCF_000710305.1 Buceros rhinoceros silvestris
GCCGACCTAGCAACGTGCAGCGGGTCTACGTGGCAAATTCCTTTCGCGTTTAAAATGGCTTCTCCATGTGCCCTGAATCACAAATGCACCCGGCGGTTTCATGAATTACCAAAGAACCCCTGTAAAACGCCAGATCCAGAACAAAGGGCTGAAAAACCTCCCGTGCCAAACGATTCTTCCAAGCGACGTGCGAACGGCACAGGGCGGCGCCTGAAGTCGGGCCGGAGCAAAGACACAAAAGCAAACCAAGGTGGGGTTGACAGAGTGTATTGTGGATTTCTTTCGCGGCTTTTCTACATCTAAGACAGCGTGAAACGAGCTGCCGTACAGTGGAACAGTTTAATACACAATCGAGTACAGAGCCGCCGTATCGAGGCGCGGATAACACGCGGTTTATCTATATACATATAGAGCTTAGTATTTCACAGATACAACTTGTTTTCCATTCGGGTTTTGTCAACGAAGCATCGGCAGAATATTTACAGCGAAGCCGCTGCGAGGAAGTGCCGTCCCCAGCCCAGTGCCCGGCGGCCACTGCAGCTTCCCCGGTGACGGGTGTAAACAGAGCAGGTCTCGCCTTCTGCGAGGAGGGAGGGAGGGAGGAGGTGGCGGGACACGGGCGAGGAGGACGACAGAGGTGCCGTGAAGAAACAGCCTCCAGCTAACCTGGAGACTTCAGAATGGTTTAGTTGGCTTTCTGTTTGCTTCCTCCTTTTCTTTCTTTTTAACTGGAAACTGTTCTCAATTAGTGTTTCAGTCTGAATTCAATAACGTTTCCATCACGCTCTTGATTAACGCTTTCTCTACCATTTCCACGTGTGCTCGTGCAAGGACGGGCTGTGCCGAGCCCTCGGGGAACACCGTTGAGCAGCTCTGAAAGCGAGCAGTGGGTGGTGGGGAGTCCCCGCCGGCCCCCC
>NW_010418651.1:3572-3938 GCF_000710305.1 Buceros rhinoceros silvestris
TCGGAAAGCGAGCAGTGGGTGGGGGGGAGCCCCCGCCGGCCCCCCGGCCCCAGCGCTGCCGGCCGACTGGGTCAGCCACCGCCAGCCCTGGTCTGAGTTCCTCACTTTGAACGTGATGTCGCACAGGGCACTGCAGCTCGCGATGCCGGGCGAGCGCTTGTGCAGGGGCTGGAGTGGGCGCAGTGCTGGGGCAGCTGAGGGGGACAGACCCACAGCAGCTCCTCCACCTCCACTGCCCGTGTTTAAGAACCCGCTGAGATCTGCCCACAAGAAAACGCGAGACAAACCCAAGGGGCCAGAGGGAAGACGTGTTTCCAAAGGCATCCTGACCATGGACCGGCTCGACCGAGCAAACCTCCCCCAACC
>NW_010418652.1:0-1050 GCF_000710305.1 Buceros rhinoceros silvestris
GGGGGGAGTAGGGGGGGTGGTGGATGTTGTGTTTTGTTTTGATTTTTTCAGAATATTCCTCTGATTACTTATCAAATGCAGCAGGCTCACTGAAATATTTCCTCTTTCAGTCAGGCTTAATTTTTGTCCTGTGGTAACTTTGAAAGCAGAGGAATAACAATGGGGAGACTTGGAGCGGAAGTGTTTGGGTGAATGGGTGATTGTTTCAGGAAATGTGTTTTTGTGCTCAGCTGCAGTACTTTTCCCCCTGATTCTGAATGCTTTGCAAGTATCAATGCATGTGCCTGCCTGGAGAGGGAAATAGAGACAAGCAGAGAAAAGGCACCTGCTAAACATTTGGTAGAGTTGTATATGCAAAGTTTTGTTTCCTGAATTCCAGCACAGTGTTTGAATCACTCAACCATTTTCCTCCCAGGCTTTTTCTGCGTGCTTGCAAAATGTTTTATTTGGATCGTTACAAGTGAGTGCTGGTACCTGCAGGTTGAAGCTAACAACTGTGCTCTGTGTGTTACTGTGTATTGCTATTCGGAGTCCCCTTTGAAATGTATTTATTTGTCCACC
The DNA here is from genome assembly GCF_000710305.1 of Buceros rhinoceros silvestris. NCBI lineage: Eukaryota > Metazoa > Chordata > Aves > Bucerotiformes > Bucerotidae > Buceros > Buceros rhinoceros. The sequence continues at coordinate 562 of NW_010418652.1, forward strand.
TTTAAGCATTTTGCCTGTCTCAGGGCTTTTAGCCTTTCCTCTCCCTTAAGCCCATTTTGTCATTTCAAGAGGAGCTTCAGGCAGCTGACATTTAAATGTTGAACCTGACCTAGCAATGCACCTCCCTTCCCTCATCTCCCCCAAAATAAAATGACCTATAAACAAGGTTCATGATGTGTGGTAGATCCATTTTACTCTCCATTACAAACACTGCAAACAAATCTAGAATTTTAAATCCAGTTTCTATGAGTAGTGCCAGATGCCTGTTCAATAGCTGTCCCCTCCCCACTCACCTCCCTAGCCCATCATTAAAATATCAGACTCAAGAAATAATTTGACCAATTATTTGAATTACTCGAACTTCACAGAGTGGCTTAGGTACCTTTTAATGAACCAGCTGCATTTGTACTCCCTGAAACATGACAGCAGCTGTGTGTTGAACATCATGGATGCAGACCATGCCTGGGGTAAAGACGTGGCTGGTTGCTG
>NW_010418653.1:0-209 GCF_000710305.1 Buceros rhinoceros silvestris
GAAACCCTAAGCCCACCTGCTCCCAAGGCAGCTCCAAAGCGAGGGGAGGGAGACGCGTCTTTTGTGAAGCCCCTGGCAAGAGGAGGGCCCGATGTGGGGACAGAGCAGCAAGGGGCAGTCCCCCACCCAGGGCACAGCTGGGCACTGGGACAGCAGGGAGCACCCTGCTGCATGTGCCCACAGGGCCCTGCCACATCCCAGCCGCTCCT
>NW_010418653.1:354-17316 GCF_000710305.1 Buceros rhinoceros silvestris
CATCCCAGCAGCTCCTGGGACCCCTCTGGGGACAGCACCCATGTCACAGGGCAAGGGGCAAAGCCAACATTCCATCTGCCATCCCCGCAGGGAGCCCCGGCAGTGCCACGCACCGGGCTGCCCAGCCCCCTCCTCCAGCACAAATGTGTGTGTGACACCCACCCTCACCAGCTGAGACCTCCTGTGTGTCCCCACCTTCTTCTTCTCCCAGGAGGAGAAAGCAGCATCTCCTGGGCAGGAGAAAACGCCCAACGGACAAAAAACCCCACAGCAGCAGCTACCGCCGCCCTCCTCCTGCCCCAGCTCTGCTGCATGGCAGGACCACAGCCCACAGGACAGACACCCGTGACAGACCTCGGCCATTCCCTTCAGACCTGTGCACCACCCACTGCTCTGACTGAACCCCAACAACTCGGAGCCTGGGGCGGCTCTTCCCCACGGTGAGGTGCGACCCAGCCAGTGAAGGCAACAGACGGCACGAGGATGTTCAAAGGAACCCCGTGCTCCTGCAGCACGAACCTCAGCACAGTAATCGTGATGAAACCACGTGTCAGAAATTACATCAAAATCACATTTTGGAGGCAGGTGAGGCTGTGAGCCAGCAGCGCAGCTGCTGCGTGGGGCTTTGGAGAGTCGGCGCTGCCAGGCTGCGAGGGAGCAGCAGGCTCCCCGTGCGGGAGGAGCTCCCCAGCGCCTCCAGGAACCTGTGACACGCAGAGCAGCACCAAGGGCCTGATCCCGGCACCGGTGTAACAGCACACGTGGTCAAGGCCGTAGCGAACGGAGCGACGCCTCACTGTCCTTCTCCTCATCAGCGCACCCTAAGGACACTGGTGGCACTGGGGAAGGGCAATCCTGTTCCCACTGCCACCCCTACGGCTTGGTTTCAGGAAAAGAAGGAAAAAAGGAGGAAAAAAAAATAAAGCATTGCCTAGGCAATCTCCAGAGCCCAGGCCGAGGTCTATATACAGAGCCAGGAAAATCCACGCGAGAGCAGGAAACGGCGCTGGCAACCCAGTGCCCGGGGCGGGCTGGAGGCACACGCAGGGAGATCATTGGCACACAACACGGTTGGACAGGAGCAGGCCACCTCAAGCGTAATAGCGTCTCTTTACATTAAAAGCAGCGCACACGCGCGCACACACACACACACAAGTGCTTTGCGTCACGTCCCATGGTGCTGACGGCACAGGCTCCAGACACACCAGCAGGCATCTCACCCTGCACAACTTAAAAGCCAAACCAAACTGACAACGACAGCTCCTGGCTTCGACTTGGAGATTAAAAAAAACAAAGCGACACGTCTTCCTTGCTTTAGAACGGGACCCCCCCACCCGGGCCCAGCCGCGGAGGCTCTCCACGTGCGGCCAGAAGGGGCCACGCTCTCTCCAAACAGCGGATCCTCCCGGGTTGTTTTGATTCTCAAACGCATCTCAGCTGCTTTTGTCCTCAGAAGACTCCAGAACAACCAGCCGGCCACAAACAGCACCGTGGGAAGCGCCACATGCACTGGGGGTTGGCGGTTGGCTCACTGGGTTTTTTCAAAGCCATTGTTTTTCCTCTCTCTCAAGAGCAATTTCAGAACTTTCCAACGTGCTCCCTCCAAGGCAGAGCCTCTTCAAGTCTCCTCCAAAGTTTAGACCCCAAAAATGTATTTGTTTGACAAAGCCGTTGGTTGTCCTCTCTCTTCACTGAAAGTAGCAGCCCAGAACAGGCAAGAGCAATTTCAGAACTTTCCAACGTGCTCCCTCCAAGGCAGAGCCTCTTCAAGTCTCCTCCAAAGTTTAGACCCCAAAAATGTATTTGTTTGAAGGCAGCTGCTGAGCATGCCAAAACCAGAGCGGTCTGACAGGAACGAGCGTATCGAGTACCACAGTGCCGTGTGGGGAGAAAATAAAGAAAAAAAAAAAAAGCAGTTCTCCAGTTTCTTGCCACGCCGGCGCTGCACAGCGCCTGCGGGGAACCGGGGAGGCCAACACCAGCCTGGCGGCTTGCCCCCTCGCGCCAGCTGTATTGAACAAGTCCGGCTGACTCCTGCCTCCGCAGATGTCCCTCCAAGGACAGGGAGACGCCGAGCAGCACGTCAAACCCGTTCCCACAGAGGCAAAGACGTTCTTGTTGCTCCCGTGAGGGGCCATCGCAGCTGGGGTGGCTTTGGTCCAGTCTCAGCGCTCCACATCACACAGTTTCTCCAGGATAGACACAGGGGTTGGAGGACGCTGGTTTAAGGTTTCTCTTGTACCCGTTTCCCGTTCTGAAGGATGAATTCGTAAACCTCTGGCAGTTCCCTCCCCGCCCCGTCCCCATCCCCAGCACTGCCCAGTGTGGTTCACAAGCACATGTTTAATGAGCATCTGTTTGGTTTGTCCTCCAGTCCCAGCGGCGCTCCCTCCCCTTCTGGCTGGTCGCTGGGGTCCCGTGCACACCAAGGTAGTGGTTCTGTCCTGGTCTGGCAGGCTGCAGTCTCCTGGGTCGCAGCAGATGGGATCTATCGTATCCTGGTGAAGAGGTTGAGGACGGATACGGACTCCTGACAGGAAAACAACAAAGCAGGCGCTCAGTCCTCCGCAGCTGAGCCGCAGCATTGCTCCGTCCACTGTTTTAATTAAAAACCCACGTCCGCGCTCACCATTCAAAGCCCCACACCATAAACATGCCCATGGGTCACTTCCAACTGGTGACAAGCAGCTTGCCAGGGAAGTGTCCTATTGCCACCCCGGAGCCGCCAGAGACCGGGGGACACCAGCAGCAAGCAACGCTGCCTCGCTGCAGCCCATTCCGAGATCCCTCTGCTTTCCTCCTCTGCCCAACACCCAGGAGAGCTCTGAGCATCCGGCACAACCCGCTTTCGGTGACAGCGAGCTGTCAAGCGGCAGCACCCACAACCCCATTCCTGGCCAAGCCACCCGTTTGGTAGGAGCTTGGGACAACAGCCTCTGAGGAGTGGGCGGCTCCCAGCAGCACACGAGCAGTGCAGGGGGTGGGTTCGGGGGAGCCCCCTGAATCACTGCCATGCTCAGCAGCCTGGTAAGAGCCGGGAGGATGTTGTGTCACTGCCCTGGACACCCAGCGGCAACCTGTTCTTTCACCTGATGACTCCAGATCCCTTCAGGGCTCAAAGTTTAACCCTTCCCTGCACCCAGCCCTTGACCTGCAGGGTATGGTGAGGAAACCAGAGGCAAGGCCACAGAATGGAGCGAGCTCAGACAGAGTTCACTCCAAGGCTGAGGCTCCTGAGGGACGCCCACACCACCCCTCCTTACCTTTGTTGAGCGCGTTTTACTGAAGACGTTCCAGAAGCGCAAGGTTTCGTCTCCTGCTCCCGTAACGATGGCCTCCCCATCAGGGGACATTGCCTAAGGCCAAGAGAGAGCAACCTTTAGCATCTGCTACATTTATTAAAAAAAAAAAAAAAAAAATCATAATTGGAATGCACGAGAGAGATTCGGCTCTTTCCTACTTGGCTGGTGCTGAGAAACCAAACAACTCCCCCTGCTTTCACGTGCCTCACTCAGTCTCAGCAGGGGCCAGTTTGAGCACTCGCATGTTACGCAGCGGGCAGAACGCTCATAAAGAGGATCCTTGTGCTGAGAAGTCCAAACCGCTGGTAACCAGGGCTATTCCTCTCTGCATCATCAACGTGTGTGAGGCAGGAAGTGCAATACGATACGACTGGTGTTTGCCAGCTCTGTTAGTCACTGCCATCGGGACCTACCTCCCAGGACAGCACCGGGCTATTTATCGCCTCGGTTCTGACTGGGCTGAAAGCCCTACCTAACAGTACACGGCAGGTCCAAGAGCGGCAGGGATTAACCACCCTGGGCGTTTCAATGACAAATTAAGAGGGCTGAAAGCATCAAATTCTTCCCCTGCCGGCAGCCACCAGTGACAAAGCGAATGAGTCTTCAGGCAAGGAGAAGAGATGCTCGTGCTTCCTCAGGAGTTTTGGCAGGCTTTGCTATTCATTAACACAGCCTCACATTTCCATAGCAGCAAATCAAAGCACCCCTCGCAGGCAGGGAAACCAGACACGGAACATTTTGCACTGCTTGCGGGGCAGCATTCCATCCCCACCTAAGCCTGCCGGCCGCTCAGGGCACCACTGGCACCGGGGTCTCACCGCGGCTCTGGCAGCAGCTGCAGGAGTTTTCGGGTCATCACTTACCAGATAGAGGACTCGGTAGGAGTGCCCTGTTAGCTTTGCTACTTGAGTTAATGAGGGGTACTTCCAGACGAGGATCTGGTTCTGCGAGTATCCGTGGGTGCTCACCTGGAAGGGGAGAGGGAAATACGTGTTGTGCTTCCTGACACAAGGCAGCCCAGCTGCGGGACAGCGCAGGGAGGAACTTACCAGCTCATTAGCATGTTTCGACCAGGCCAGATTGCACACTTGTGACCCGGTGTCAATGCACTGCAGAGGCTGACCGGTGAGCGTGTTCCAGAAGCGTATGCAGCGGTCAGCGGTCCCACCACCAGAGGCGAGCAGCCCGTGCTGGTGCGGAGACCAGGCAATGGCTTTTACTGCTGCAAGATGCTCCGTGTACTGTTGGACCGGACTCAAGCTGGAGTGATTCCAGACCAGGAGCTGGCAGAAAGGAAAGACGTGACCAAACCTGCATTAGTCACACGTCCACAACACCCGCAAGCTGCACTGGGACCGTGAGGGCAGTTGGGCAACATGATGACTTCCCACAGTTCTGCCCAAGCACACGCATCTCCACACTGCACATGCGGCGCTGGAGCCAGTGCCACCCTGCCACCACGCTCAGCTGAGGAGCCATTCGACCAGCGGGCCACAAGGAAGCCGACAGTCCTTGGCGTGAGCTCGTGGAGCCAAAGACGCAGCGTCACTGAGTGTGAACTCAAGCCCTCCTTTTGTCTTTAGGGCTGTGTTATTCCAGAACACCTGAGCAAAACACTCAAGTGCCTGAGGAGTCTTTCTGAGCAGGAGGAACTTGGTACAACCGTGCTGTCACGCAGGCACTGGGCAAATTCACTACCTAGCAACCCACTCCAGTGGGCTCCGAATGCTGCTCTGCCCTAACAGATGCTTCCTCCATATGGTGCTCAGTGAGCTACAAGCCTGCGTTATAGGTAGTAGAACTTCCATAGCTCTAAACTCAGCTTCCTTCTGAACACATAAACATTTTAACAACGAACTTGACTCGACACTACCTAAATGAAGTCAGGAAGTCAGCAGTAGCTTTGTTGAACCGAAATCCCCGAGTCAGGCTACAGATTTAATTAGCCAAATACAGAAGTGATATTAAATTTGCTTTTTTAATTGTATTAGAGAGAGGAGACTGAGTCAAAGCTCAACGTGATTTATGTTTGGACACAGTCCAGCAACCGAAACAAAAGCCCCCTTCAGAGAGGCCAAACCCCTTGAAGAAAGGGGGTCGGACATTTCTTGGTGAAGATCTAAGGACGGTGAGCCTCATGAGGCTCCTTGCACTGTACCTTGTTATCATTTCCTCCAGAGGCCAGGAGCTGGTGGTCTGTCGACCATTTGAGCCCACAGACCTCCTGCCGGTGGCCCTGGAGCCGCCGCTCTGACTGCAGGGGTGGGGTGCGGATGTCACGCTGAAGGATCATCCTGTCTCGACTCCCAGAAGATAGCTGGTCTGCGTTCCACGCCAAGGCACCTGTAACGCAGGCAGAGCACAAGAGGCTGGTGTGGGTGTGCTGCGGGAGCGGGCAGGCGGAACACAGCCACCACCGCTGCCAAGGGTTAAAAAACCAAAAATAGGGGCTTACGGACCTCCCTTACAGCCCCTGCCCGAAGTCCTGGAACAGTGCACAAAGAAAGACTGACTGCACAAACGTCCTGAAGGTATTGCTAACCCCATTTCACAGTGCAGCCAAGCACAGAGACAGAGCTCAGGAGGTGCCCTGACCTCCCAGCCCTCGCCCCAGCGTTCAGCTTCACAACATCTGAGCAAGGAAAACAAACACAGCCCTGGCAGGAGGAGGGAGCTGGAAATCTCAGCGTAACGCAGTCGCCCTGCTGGGCTGAAACCAGAAGCCAGTGGCAGTGAAAAGAGATGTTGTAACTGAACCCAAAACACCTCAGAGATGGAAGAAACACCTGCTGCAGGACTCAACCTCCACACCCAAGACCAGAACCACGCAGTTAGTCGAATGCTGCTCAAGATATCACAGGGGACAACCAGCAATTCTGGTGCCTTCTGATCTCTGCTGCTTCAGCAGATCCCTTGATTACATGGGAAAAGCTCATCCACGAAGAAATGCAACAGATGAAACCGCTGCCTCCCACGTCCTTACCGACTCGGGCCGTGTGCCCCTCCAGCATGGAGAGCTTTTTTCCTGCAGCTGCATCCCAGATTTGTACAAATCCCTTGTGAGTGCCAACGGCTACCAAGTTCCCCTGGACAAACAGAAAACGATCGTTACAGCCCAGAAGTACAGACAGACCACACGAAGCTAGAAGCTGAGGAAAAGCCTTGAGATAGGTCCCCCAAGATGGAAATTCTACCATCCTGCATCTTCTCCCTACTGAGAGGGCCAAGTAGCCTGGCTGGAATACATTTTTGGGAACATTTTATTGTCAAGCGCTGGAGAATCAAAGCAGCTCTTTCTTCCTCCCACACCTCTTAGCTAATGCCTCGAGAACCTCTAGATACAAGAGGCTGCTCTCCATCCCCTCTCATTTAGCAGAGAAAACAGCGCAGAGAGGAAAACACGTTCCACATGGGGAGTCTGGGGAAACACAGGAAGGCAAAAGCTGTGTGGAACAGCTACAGAGCACCAGCGGCGGTGTCTAAACTGGATGTGTTTCGCCTGCCAGTGCTGACAGCGTTATACTGACCCGTTCCGACCAGCCCACCGATGTTACAGAATCTCCTTCCACGGAGAGATCGCACAGTCGGGTTACCTGGAAAGTAGAACAGAATGGAACAAGAAACACTTGTTACTGTCACACTACACGAGTAGCTGTCTCACAAACCAGCGCCTCGAGTGGGACAGAGCATGACAAGAGCTGAGCTCCTCATGTAGCTCTGTAGCTGGAAGAGACCTACAGCAACACGCACCTCACTCTCCAGACACTGAGGACCATTTACCTGGCTAGTACAAGCACTCCAGAGGTAAACACAAGTCCCAAGGCCAACGCTGAGGACGTTGAGGGAGGACCAGTCCACCAGGTTCAGGTAGAAGTCATCCTGCAGCTCTGGGGCGTCCAGCACTTTGAAAGGGATCTTGGAGATTTTCCGAGTTGGTTTTCGAGGTGATCTGAGCAGCTTCTGACTGTTCACAAAAGCCGACAGAAAAACAGCTACAGGATCTTGCCCAGGGCGGCAGAGGGCGGACGCAGCTCTGGCCACTCTCGACAGCATGCCCGCATTGCTGCTGAAACGCACAAAGAGGCCGCGAAAGCCTGTCTGGCCAGCGAGACTGGAAGCAATTGGGATCCACTTCGGGAAAGCGGCCGGGGAGCAAAATAGTGAACTGACCACTGCAAGATGGCCGAGACATACCAAGGGTCTGGGCAAGTTGGGCACCTGCAGAAATTCTTCAATTTGACTGTCTCTACTTGTTATCTCTCCAGATTTCCAAAACCAAGTCACGCTGCCGTTCTGGGAGCCTTAGGAGCCCTAGAGAACCTCGCTGAACCCTCTGTCCCTGCCCTTCCCTTCCCACAGCCAGGGGAGAATCGCTGTTACCTTTTGTTGCTGACAGGAGACAGGGAATACGGGGAGACCTCGTTGCCATCATCAGGACTAGAGCGTTTTGTGCTGAGTGAATACTGGTGAAAGAAAACACATCTCGTAAGAGCCCCGGCCAGCCCAGCCCTGGGTTCACTCACAACATGCACTGGTGCCTGACACCAAGCTGACTCCAACACCTCCAGTCGGATTTTCCAGACTTCTCAGTTCCTCCCTCTCCCCAGTGCTCCAGAATCAAACAGAAAATCTCATCACTGCTGAATTCCAGAAGTGGGATTTGGTCATTTACCACCAGAACACACTTGGTTCCAGCCCAGCTTTCCTGCCAGCATGGAAGCTTGCTGCAGGGGCTTACGTTCTCTTCACAGGCCACCAACAGCTTATCCCAGCCAAGCCACACCACTACCTCACTGGCACCAGCAGCTCGGCAGAACCGTGTGCTTTGTTCCCACGACGGGCACGTGCAACCTCCATCAGGTTTCAGGCACAGTGACCCACTTACAGTGAAGAGAGACTTCTTCTCTGGGGTGGATGGCTGCAGCCTCCTGTCTTCCGTCTGTGGGTCTTGCACCTTCTCAATCCCTGCTCCTAAGAGCTCGTTCTTCAGCAGGGCAGAGTAAGCGAGGCCATCTGTGAACCCAAATGAGCACTTAGGCAGAGAACTCAGAAGCGGCAAAGAGCTCTGCAGGAGTGGCAGGACCACGTCTGCCTGACTGGTACGTTCACGGGGCCTCTGAGTGAGCCTGGGGCCCAGTTTGGAACCAAAAGTAGCAGCAAGCTTCCCCTCCTTCTACTCCCATCAGGAAAGTGCTTCCACAGCACAATAAATCATGGGATACACATAGTCTCACATTTCCCAGATGCTCTTTGGAAGCCTACTGAGGTGACCTGGTACTCGCTGTGGTGATGTGGGCATCTCCTCAAACACCAGCGGGAGTTTTTCTGCAAGCACCGAAGCGCCAGCACTTCCCTGAGTTCCAAACCTGCCAGCAGGTTGAAATAAAAGCTACAGGCATGGCACAAGTGGTAGGATGGGGGCCTCACCTTTGCCGTTGTCCGATGTAGCATCCTTTGCTTTTCTGTTCTGACTTGGTGATTTTTCATTTTCCTGAAAGGCAGAAACATGCTGTCACCATACAGAACCCTCAGGATACAGGGTAAAACATCAAATGAAGAAGTCTCCTGGGCTACATAAAGACGAGCATTCAGCAGAACTCTTTCGGGGCAGCAGACGACCATGGTACAGAAGATAAGCAGAGCTATTGCACTAGCCAAAACAAAATGCACCATTTCCTCAGTTCCAAGACTGAGCTGCAGGAAAAGGGAGCAAAACTTACGTTTATTCTGTGGAAGTTGATGCTCCAGTTGGCCCCAGCTCTTGAAGGAATGAATCTGTCCCCGTGCTTACTAGGAGAAGACATCGGAGAATTGGAAGGTGTCAGGGTTCTTCTCATCTCTGCTACCTGAATTCAAAAAAACACACACAAGAGGAAGTGGTGAAGACAGCAGGGCTCTGAAAAACCTTGGTGAGGTCTTGGCAAAGCTGAGTATGCCTCAGCAGAGGAGCCAAGCAAAGTTTATCCCTTAACAGAACTAGTGAGCCCGTCAAGTCCAGCTGCCAGGGGAACTCCTGTCAAAAGCAGCAGCTGAACAGCCGGTCCCTTGCTGCTCCTTCTCACACTGACACTGTCGAGGCAAGTGTGTGGAAGGCTGGAGTGGGGCAGGCTGCTGACAGCGTGAGCAGCAGATTCCTCAGCTGCAGCCATATTCTTTTCAGAGAATAACTGAGGCTGGGAAGGACCCCACTTCAGAACGGGGCTCATTTCAAAGTCACACTCACAGAGTCACAGCCACAGCCTCACGCAGCTGAGCCCTCAGCATCACCAAGGACAAAGACCCCATGAGCTCCCTGTTGCTCTCACTGCTGCTCTCACTGCAAACATTTTTTCCTCCTCTCTGACTGGAATTCCCCCTGTTGCAGCTTCTGTCCATTGCCCCCAATCCTTCCACGTGCACCTCTGAAGAGAGCCGGACTCCCTTTTCTCCATAATCACCAGATGAAAGCAACAATTTCATCCCTCTGAGCCTCATCTTCTCCAGGCTGAGCAACACAGGTCTCAGCATCTTCCTGCTTCAGCTCCCTGACTACCTCAGTGGCCTCCGCTGGACTTGCTGTCTTGCCAAGCCCCACAGTTGGTTGATTGGTTCGTTAGCACCCAACATTTTACGTTCCACATGTACTTACTGAGATTATTTAGTAAAAAGTCGTTACTGAGCTACATAAAAATACCTTAACTCCTTTTTGCATCCTCAGCTGGATTTATATACTCCAAAGCTTTGGTCAAGTCATTTGGTTATTCCTACAACAGCTCCGGAACTCACAGCCCCACAAAAGGCTTAAGGTTTCCTTCAGAGATGTTCCATATCTTTCCAAGGCTCAAATGAAAACAGTTACAGGCATGACAGACACCACCCTGGAGGTCAGGCCAAGACCGTTTAACTTACGCAAGGCATTGTGTTTTCATTCTGTATGTTGATCTGGCGCAGGAGACGTCTCTCGTAATCCTGGTCCATGGTGCAAAGCTCAGGAGGTTTTGTTCATCAAGTCCAATCAGCAATGAGTCTGCTGCAACAGACAGGGGAAGAAAAACACCAAAATAACTACACCCCTCGGTAAAGCAGCAGCCTCGTCAGAATCTCCTAAGCCTGTTCTTTAAATCTGACACCATCTCCCTGCCCAGAGCGTTGGTATCAAACTCACGTGATGCAGCACAGGGCTGCTAATGAAAGCACTTTTCTGTCCTATTGCCCGTGGCTGCTGATTCACACGAGCAGGAACCAGCACTTTGTGTCTGACGACCTCGGCCAGCATCCACCACGACTGCGGCAGAGACCACACCACGTGCCACCAGTCTGCAGGAGCTGCGCAGGAAAACCCAACACCTATGCCTGTCCCACCGCAGCCAGACCCACGCCTCGGCACGACCACAGCTTGCAGCACCAGGCCGGGGTGCTCGGAGCCCTGCGAGAAGGGTGGCAGGTCCCCACGCGTTGCAGGAACGCAGGCAGCCCCTGGGTTAGCAGTCAGCGTCTGATGCCCACGCCATCCCAGCTCTTCCCCCTGGCCAGCACAGAGCCGGCTCGCGGCTGTACAGCCTGTAAGCGATGTCAAGCACCTTTCAAGCGTATGTTTTAGGAGAGGGCTGCTTCCCAGCCTGGATTTGGCTGGCTAAATTACAGCATGCATCAATCAATCTAGTATCACAGCCCTCCTCCAAGCTCTGAAGGGCACAGACCAGCACAGCCAGTTCCCAATCTCCCCAAGCTGACACCGCTCACACTTTGGCCGCAGCTCACACTGACACAAACAGGCCAGCGCTGGAAGAGACATGCCACGATAAACCACGACAAACATCTCCAAAGGGAAAGGTGGAATTTAACACATGCGCACAGAGAAAAGTCCCCGCGACACACGGGCACCTCGAAGCTGCGCAGTGCATACACGGGGTTTCGTTTGTGTCCTGGTATGAACATTCATGGCTCTGGCTGGAGGGTCGGCTGCACGAATGGAGCTGCCTCAAGATACAAACCTGTGGCAAAATCTGGGAGGCAACGGCACCTGAATGGCTACACACGCTCAGGGCCGGCCACCAACTGCCTTCAGCTTCCTCCGCCAGCGGGTACTGTTTGCTGAAAAGAGGTTTATCTCCAAGAAAAGAAAAACTACCTGGGGTTTACCATGAAAAATTTGAGGCAAATTACCGAGCTGAGGGGCACAGCAGCCCGTGCCGCAAGCCAGTGGGACGTGATTATTCCGGCACCCTGCGAGCCGATGCACACCAGCGCTGGGCTGCGGTCACCTAGAAGCAAGCAGAGCCGCTTCCCTTCCTCAAAGCCATTTGTCAGCACTGAAACCCGCCCTTCTGGCAGCTGCCAGAAGGCAGAGCCCCACTCCTCCTCGTTTTTACAGCAGCACCTGTGAAATCCAGCGCCAAGCTGTTCCTGAGCGCACCTGCAGCTCCGCCACCTCCTCCCCCAAGCTTTCGCCTTTTTCACTTTAGTTCGTTTCTCCCGTATGTTCTTGTAGGGGATAAAAATTGGAGAAGGCCACCAAATTTATCAGCAATCAGCTTCCACCAAATGAAGCGCCAGAGATGGCAGCTTCGTGGGTGAAAAGTTAGAAAAGTCTGTGATGTTATTAACAAAGATTAAAAAAAGAAGTGCACCCCATGTCAAACACTCTCCTCATGTTGTGGTTTACTCACCACCTCCCTACCTACCCGCAGTTACCAGGACCTCCCAGACCAGGCATTTTGATAGAACACCCTCCTCTTTCAATTTTATTTTCTCTTTTAACACCACGATTGAGAGATCAGTTGCAGAACCCACACGCAGAGCGTGATCGGCTGGGGAACACCACCCATTTGAAGCATCCTCCCAAAACGGCTCACAGCGATCGTGAGCTCCAGATCCAGCCAGGCAGCAATGTGGTATTTTTAATTCTGGATACAAAATACATTCGCTTTTACAGCTTTCCATTTGAATTCCTCTCTGCACGCATTTCGACTACAAGCTCTAATCCAAGATACAGCACCTGCAGAATGGACAGAGGAGACTGCACAGACAGCACCAGCAGTAAACGCTCGGCACCTCAATAACGACGCGGTTTTACCCCAAACCTGTGCCACCAAACACGGGCCCGCAGAGGCGGCGGCGCCTCTGGGTCTGGGCTGGCTCCTGCTAACCCTGAATCTGTCCGTGGGAAGCGGGTGGGTGTTCTCTTTCCCCTGAAGCACGTAAGAAAGGCTTTGCTGTAGGGACCAGGAGCACGGGGACTGTCAGCTCTCTTTTAGCTGAAGAAATAAAAGACCTGGAGGAGCAACCTGTGTCACCTTCTCTTTATATGCTGTTTTGTTACAAATTAGGTAGTTTACGCTTGGAGAAGAAAGGTGGGGTTTGGTGGAGGTTTTTTGATTTCTCGGGAAGAACGTGTGTTCTGAGTGACTTTATTTTCTTCCTGCACCTTCTGCCCTGTCCTTGGATTGCTGGATTTTACCACAGTTCACATCACTTCCAGGCAAAGTCACGGTGCTGAACAAGTGCATTTTGTTCTTTTTATTGACCCAACCTCAACGTGTTCAAATACTTCTATGTTTTTTCTGGGTACGGATCTGGTTTTAATAAGCCAGCACGCAGGGTTGGCAGGGAAATAAACGCAGTTATTTTGCAAAATTGTTTCTCTGTTGTTTCAGAGGCTGCTCATACCTATTTTGGGTTTTCAGCAGGTGTTGAAGTCAGGGTAATGAACATGGGCTGTGTTGGCTCTGTCAATTCAGGACACGGCCTTCCTGAACAGCGCAGGAGCTGGGCCACCCCTGACCCCAGAAATCATTTGTGCCCATCTTAAAATGGGAAGGGAATTGGGTGGTTAAGTGTGAAACATGAGAGATGCTGGTGGAAGGGAGAGTCTCCGAGAACATCAAAGGCAAGAGAACTTCTAAATGTAAAAACTGGATACATTTCCAGATTTAGACAGGGCCAAAGCAGGTAGGCGATGTCTTGGTAATCAAAATGTTCCGTTGATGCTTTATTTGGAAGCATCTGAAGGCTCGAAGATGTTGTTTGAGGTTTACCAGTAAGCCCCAAACAGCCCCAAAATTTAGAGCTAGCAAGAGCCTACCCAAGCCCAGAGATGCTGCCTCCTCTTTGGGTCTGTACATAATGGCACAGCTTTTGAGATAAAACCATGTCATTATCCAGGTGCCGAATATTTACAAGCTCTCAGGAAGAACCTCATAATTCACCAAGGGGAAAAAGATGGAGTAAACACATACTCAGTCTTCCAGGTCACATGCAGCAGGCCTTGAACTCGAACCCAGATGTCCTGCTTCCCCAAAGCCCAAGTCTTCCTCTTCAACAGTGTATCTAAAAACCCATTTACTGGGCAATACTTGCAAATCAACACCTTAAAGATCTCGGCTGGCAGCAGAAGTGGTAGTCCCTCTACCCTCCCTGCACCTCCTTTGTGCCAACACTGGCCCTCGCCCAACTGCACCATGCACCGGTTTGGCTCACCGAGATGGCAAAGAACTAACACGGCCCCAAAGGGCGGCAGTTTTCTGCTGGTTTAGTCTGCACACTTCCACCTTGACCTGGAGGACTGCAAAAGTTCTTCCAGTTACGGCTTCTTCCACTTCTCAACAAGCTGTACGGAAAAAAAAAAAAGTGGAACCACACCACTTTTGCTCTGTAATAGTTGAGCCCATTACAAACACATCCAGAATGCTAGAGCAGCTCCACAGCGCTACGGCGGACACAGCCAAGGAGCAGGATACTCTGCTTGCCCTCGTTCAACCCAGAGAAACAGAGCTTAGGTATTACACCAAAGAATCAACCCTTCTGAGCACCCAGCCTCCTTTCAAACACAACGGTGGTACTAAAAGCAGGAGCCCACTCTCAGTTTTAACAATATGTACCTTTTTAAAGTTAAAAGCCTGCAACTTCTTCTCCAGTGACTTACTAAAGCATTAGTGCAAAAAGCGCTTCTAAAATAAATCTTTTACAAAAGCAACGCTAGCGTTATGGTGACAGACCAGATCTCCACTCGAAGGCTGCAGGGAGATCCGACACTCCACCTCTAAACCAAGACACTGCAGTACCATCACGCTGCATCAGAGTGTAACGCGGAGGTGACAACTCCACTGGAGGTCCTGCAGCAATCCACATTGTTTCTGCCTTTGCGAAGCATCCTGGAAACAAGCCCCTCCTGCCCAGGGAGCTCATGAGCCCCTTTGTACACTTGCTACCGCCAGCTCTAGAATGCCCCGATTCCAAAACCAGCCTCCAGGTGCCCAGCGCAGGTGCCAGCTGAACCCAGGCTGGATGGAAAGGCGGTGGCTCAAAGGCACGGCCAAGACACTGGTTTTCCCTCCTGTCTGCACTTGGCCCCCAGCTGGGAACCACTCAGGGTGCCAAAGTGTCATACTCAGCTTAGGAGACCAGTGGTACGCACAGCACTCCATGCCTCCTTCCACCTCCAGTGCCAGCAGATACCAACCCCTCCTTGCAGGCAAGGGACTGGCCCGTCATTCAGATTGTTTGTGACAGACATGTGACTTTCTCAGCTCACTACACCTCCAGCTGCACTCACAGCCAATGTACGAGACTTCCAAAGTCAGGTCCCAAAGTGACGGCTTTGCATCTACCCTCCCAAAGCAACGTACAGTCTACAGAGATGACAGGGGAGCTCGGAGCAGTGAGCCGCCGGGCCACCGCTCTGACTTGGGACACTTGGGTCAGAGTGCCGCAGCATGCCTGCGTGAGCTGAGGACGACGGATTCACGACCAAGGGCTCTGGACATGGCATGGACTTTCACGCACCAGCAGAAACTCAAGTTACAAGACCTTTGGAAAACAGCAAAACCAGTGTCTTGGGGAGAGCCTTTACAAAGCCTAAACTAACCCCCCGCCACCAATAAACCCTCTCAGACACCAGTACACCCAGAGGTTTTTCACCAGGATTTTCAGACACAAAATAGC
Organism: Buceros rhinoceros silvestris; assembly: GCF_000710305.1. Taxonomy (NCBI): domain Eukaryota; kingdom Metazoa; phylum Chordata; class Aves; order Bucerotiformes; family Bucerotidae; genus Buceros; species Buceros rhinoceros. Next base: position 15,579 of record NW_010418653.1, read on the forward strand.
TGCTCTCAGACGCAAGCCCTCCTGTGAGGGGAAGACTCCAGGAAGTCTACCAAGGCCACTCATTGCTCTCGCTGACTTTCCGTGGGTGATGCTCAGCTATTCCCATCGCTTTCAGCATGGATGGTTTCCCTAAACCCCCTCTCTCCAGCCAGGTCAGCCACACTGTTCTCCAATAAGCACATTTTCAAGTGTTTAACGCAAGACCCAAATACAAGCATGAGGAGCAGCTCCAGCAAGCAGACTGCCAGCCCCTCCACCCATGCAGGGCCAGGCCCCAGGCTGAGGGGCTTCCAGCCCCAGCCAGGCCTGGAAAGTTCAGAGAATTGTAGGTTTGTCCTTTTAGCCCCGAGACAACGTTTTTCATTCAATACACATTGCACTGCAGCACGCAGCAGCCTGTTCGGAGCACGGGGCTTATCTAAGCGGACATGACAATCGTGTACTCAGCAGGGGATTTCTCGGAAAATCATCACCGTTAAAACCCTTTTTATTGCCTGCAGGTAGCAATTACTTCACCTTTTCACCATGCTGCTCCACAAACAAGAGGGCCACGCCTGCTCCCCGGGAATACAGCACAAAGTCCGCAGCCATGCAGGAAGCCACACGCTGGGAAATACACCCAGCGCATGCTCAGTGCGGGGTCACCTCTGCGTCACCTCTTGCCTGTGGGTTGAAAGGCAATCCCTGCACCTCCTGAACAAAGTCTCACAAGAGGTTTGATTGTTGTGAAAGCCAAACAAAGACGAGGCAGCAGAAAAAGCGCTCCTCGGTCTGAGCGGTGCAGTAGTTACCTGGGTTAACCAGCACTCAACCGGCTCCTCCTCTCTGGCTCTTACAGAGGCTCGATTACAGCTCTGGCAGCTGAGTTCAAGTCCAGCTCTAGCACATCATGCTTGAGAAATATCACACGCTGAACAAGTTCTGCCACTCCCGTTTGCTCCGCTGCTCCTGCGGATGTGATGAATCAGGTTCCTGCTGGCGGTGCCCTCATGCTTGGGCAGGGCATGGGAAACACCGGCCCTTTCTGCTGGTGCCAGAGGATAACACTAATACGCGTGCTGGGGTACCGTTCCCTCCAGGTGCTACTTCAAAGAGGGGACTGTGTTCTGCTCCAAGATCTCCCCTCAGCCCATGATGTAACCAGTGCCAAAATGACCCTTCCAGACCCAGCCATCAGAAAGCCTCACCACTCTCTCTGCGCTGCCTTGCCACCGGGTCGCCCCTCGGGCAGGGGTTGCTCAGCAGGCAGGCGCTGCCTGAGGAAGCAGAGGACAAGCTACAGCAGCAGCACCTCTGCTCCCATCGTGGCCCAATGGCAGTTTTCCCCACATAAACACGCATCTGGGACAAGTCACTGGACAGAGAGAAGAAACGGAGCTTCTGCTTGCGGCAGCTCCTCAGCCGGCTCATGGCAGCATCTGGGGGGTTACCTACAAGACACGCACCCCTTCGTTCCCTCGGCACACCTCAGCGTGCTTGAGAAGGCAGCAGTGGGGATGGATGAAGTGTCTGGTCCTTAGGGATGTGGCATCTTTACAAGGGTGGTGTTTTTCCTGTGTTAGACATCCCAGACTCAAACAGGACTTCGGAGCAGAGACTAAGGCTGCTGCAAGCATTTTGTAGCGTTGTACAGAACCTTCAGGGCTTTGTTGGGGTTTTTTAGTAGTTTATATGTTCTGTCTGAGCGCAGCGATGTTTCATAAAGCTACTAATGTTAATGACTGTTTCCCCTCCAAAA